>NC_134691.1:130478790-130533790 GCF_050947455.1 Rhinoderma darwinii | reverse complement strand
TATTATTTTGACATTTTACTTTTGTAAATTTTTTTTTAAACTTTTTGTAACTTTTTTTTTAGTCCCACTAGGGACTTGAAGATCCAATTGTTGGATCGTTATTATAAAACCCTGCAATACTTATGTATTGCAGGGTATTATACCTGTCAGCTTCACACTGACAGGAGGCATATTAGGTCCTGCCTCTGGCAGGACGTAATCGCCTTTAATAGATGGCAGACCGGAAGCCTTTGTTAGGCTTCCGGTTGCCATAGCAATTCCGCCCCCGCAACAATCGGCCCCCGCAATCATGTAGCGGGGTGCCGATGCTTGGTCGCATTTAAGGGGTTAATCGGTTCGGATCACCACTGTGATCTGCCTCGATGTTTTCTCCCAGTACTAAGGCTGCTAGTAGAAGCCCGTACTGGGAGATGCCAGGCTGCGGGGACCGCCTGTGTGCTCGGTTAGGAGCACACGTAGATTAACGGGCTGCAGGCACAAGGACCAGCTCTGCAGCCCGCTAATCTACGTGGGGTGGTCGGGAAGGGGTTAAAGCAATATTAAAAAAATATATAATAATTACACATAACTGCCGCATCCGTAAAAGTCCGAACTATCACAATATAGCGTTGTTTAACCCGCTCAGTGAACGCCGTAAAAAATAAATCTATATAAAACTTGCACATTGCTGTTTTTTGGTCACCTTAGCTCTCCAAAAAATGTTAATAAAAAGTGATCGAAAAGTCACATGTACCCCAAAAAGGTATCGGTGAAAACTACAGATCGAGTTAAAGAGGCTCTATCACCACATTATAAGTGCCCTATCTTGTACATAATCAAATCGGTGCTGTAATATAGATGACAGCAGTGGTTTTTATTTAGAAAAACAATCATTTTTCACCAAGTTATGACCTACTTTAGCTTTATGCTAATGACTTTAATAGACAACTGGGCGTGTTTGGACTTTTGACCAATCAGCGTCATACACTTCTCCCCATTCATTTACTCTGTACATAGTGATCCTGCGTTGTTCACATGTGCAGTCACATACACACACATTAACGTTACTGAAGTGTCTTGACGGTAAATAGACATCGTGTCCAACCAGTACAACATCAGAGCAAGCGTAATCTCGCTGTAAACTGTCATTTACAGTGTGATCTTGCAAGATTACGCTTGCTGTGCTGTAAATCACACACAAACGTTACCGAAGTGTCGGGATTGTGAATAGACATCCCGTCCTGGTTGGACACGATGGTCTATTTACTGTCAAGATACTTCAGTAACGTTAATGTGTGTGTATGTGACTGCACATAGTGAACAACGCAGGATCACTATGTACAGAGTAAATGAATGGAGAGAAGTGTACGATGCTAATTGGTCACTGATTGGTCAGCGTCATACACTTCTCTCCACAACTCCCAGTTGGTCAAAAGTAAAACCACGCCCAGTTGTCTATTAAAAAAGTAATTAGCATAAATCTAAAATCGCTCATAACTTGGTGAAAATAGATTGTTTTTCTAAATAAAAAAACACTGCTGTAATCTACATTACAGCGCCAATCACATTATGTACAAAATAGGCCACTTATGTGGTGACAGAGCCTTTTTAAGGGTTAAATCAGATCTGCCACTATACAATATTTAAGGGCAGCATAGTCTACTATGAGCCCAAACGGCACAAAAAAATAATAATATTGTGCCGTGTTTTGCTAATAGAGCCTTGCAAAGAATACAGCAAAGTCAACGTTAGGAGTCTGGTATATTCATGAGGGGAGCACTCCCCACACCTTTCTCATTAGTGATTGATAAGTGCAGATACACGGCAGCCTGTCAGTCACTGATGAGAGGGGCAGGAGGAGCACTCCCTTCACGAAAATACCAGACTCATAACTATGAGTCTGCTGTATTCCATTGATAGCTGCGATTAGTCACACCGCACTATATTATTTTATGCAGTTTCGGCTAATAGTAGACCAGACCTGTCCCCGTACTATGCTGCCCTTAAATATTGTATGGTAGCAGATCAGTTATAATATTATACATACATTATAGGACATGCGTAAATATTGTGCTTTTTTCTCTCTCTCTAAATATTACTGGCCTGTAGGCACGCCTGCTCTGATCTTCTGTAGCTTCCAAAAATTGAGTATGTTGAGTCTGAAGTTCAATTTCCTCCTGCGCGTCTTCCTGAATTAAGCGAGCAGTCTAGAAACAAAAAGTAAAAGATACTAGTACTTGGTAAATAGCTTTCAAGTCTCATCTACATAAAACTGCCAGCTAGGAATGAGTGCCAATGTGTCCACTGTATGAAACTCAAACATAAAATTCAAAACCAAGAAATTGAACTCAGTAAAGTGAAAAATAGCGGTGCTATTGACTTAAGTTAAGGTTCTGTTCACATCTGAGTTAAATGCTTCGTTGCAGATTCCATCAAATTTGATTGGAAAAATAGCGCTTCATGTTGTGCTGTTTTTCCTGTCAAAACGACAGACACCACAATGGAACCCGACAGACCAAATAATAAGTCAATGGGGTCTGTCGAGAGTCGTTGGCATCCATTGTAGGACTATTCCGCAACTGCGTCCTGGTTACTGTTATAGACGGAATCCAGGACACAGATGTGAACAGAGACTAAAATACAATGGAAAATACTGTGGCTAGGCAAAAAAATGCATGAATTGGGATCACCTGCTTAAACAAGTTGCGTATAGAACCTTATAGAATATAAAACTAGGGTGAAGCTCCGGGTCTGTCGGACACATCCTTAATGGAGAAATAAACATCTGGTCTTAGCCACCAGATCATATTTTTACACTCTTCAGAATAAGAGGGGATAGAGTGGGTTCTCACATTGTGATTAATTGGGAGAGTGAGGAAGGAAGGAAATCTCCGTAGGTGACCAGGTGGTAGAGAAACTAGCCCTATGGGAGCTAAATGGAAGACAATGGTAGATGTCAGACAGCTACTTCATGCCCTAGAAAAGGGCACAAACAGATGAGTTAAGAAAAAGACTCCATGCCGTTTCAAGAACTCAGATCAACAGTCAAGTTATCATTTTCAGCTGATGTATACATTACTTGTCAAATTAAAAACGAAAAATGGAATTATATTTCAGCCACATTTTTCAGAAAATCTGGTGGTGGGGAGGCTCACCACGTTAATAGCATCTGTGGTGGGAATATCAATAAGTGATGGCTGTTGGTAACTTGTTGAGAGAGCCTGAGACTCAAGGGTACTAGAATCTTGCAGCTGTTGCACAGTCGAGAATGCTGTTGACTGACTAAATCCATCAGTCACAGTAAAACCTAGGAAAATCACATTTTATTAATGGACATGAAAAAAAAATCACACTCTGCATAAAATTACACAAGAAGTACAAAATAATAAGATGCTTTTAGATAAACTGAATACCTTGAGAAAGCCCCTGCTGGTCAAATGCTTGTGGTGGCAAAATCTGGGGTTCATACTGGCCAATGTTTTCTTGCAGAGCATGTTGAGAAGTCACAAATCTATCTGAAAAATGTATCAAAAGGAGGAAAAACACACAGAAAAGATTAAAGTTTTTTTTTAAGATCATTTAGGCCTTTTTTAAATATTTTGTGACCATTACAGGCTGTGATCTGTGGGATCTATATACTACTTTATACCCAATCTGTACAAAGCATGAAAAACCATGGATCCACATAGTTCTACTACACTAATAATAATTATTTTATTTTTTTAAGTGACCTTTATGACTATATGTTGTCCCAACCTATATTAGGGCTCTAGTGTTTGTAGTCAGGCCTTCAAATGAGTGGAATGCACGACGTGTGACCAAACACCAAGTCGTGTTTTCTATGATCTGATCAGCAAATAAACATCATTTAGGCCTCATCCACACGACAGAGTTTCCCGGCCGGGTGCCGGCCGTTCATAAATCGGCCGGCACCCGGCTGTATTAGGAATAATAGACCCCTAATGGGGCTATTCACACGACCGATTTTTTGACAAACGGGAAAACCGGCCGTCAAAAAATAGGACATGCTCTATTTTCGGCCGGGTACCCGGCCGCCCGGCTCCCATAGAAGTCTATGGGGCCGGGTAATACACGGCCATCACCTGAATGTGTCCCGAGTGATGGCCGGGTTTTCCGGCGCTTGCGCTCTATCTCCTCCTCCTCACAGCGCAGAGTGCATGTGAGGAGGAGGAGTTGATGCCATTCGGACGAATGGCTGGACGCTGTACACTGTGTGGCAGGGCCGGGGTGTACAGCAGGTGGAAGGGAGCGCTGCGCTGGCTCCCTTCCCCTGCTTGTTTTAAAAGCGCCCTGGCCCGGCGACACCTTCCATGGCACCGCTAGCAGCTGCTGCGGCTGCTACTACTGTAGCGACGCCACTATAGCAGAGAAGGGAGGTATCTCCCCGCTCTGCTATGTGCTAGCCCCACTTTAGCTCCTTGAAGGAGCGGAATCCCCATGTTTTCGGGGATTCCGCTCCTGGACAGAGCGCTTGACGTCTCTGTCCATATCTGGGCAGTGACATTAGGGGAAACTCCTGAAGCGGAATCCCCGAACACATGGGGATTCCCCTTCAGGAGTTGCCGCTGATGTCACTGTCCAGATTTTACCGGCCGACACTCGGGATCGGGCGGGACCCTGTCGTGTGAATCCCGCCTTAATCTCCAAAAATGCACATTGGAGGTTGAAGTGGTGAAGTCTTGACATTCAGGAAACCTAAAACAGAGTGGGGCACATTTACCAACAGAGTAGTGTATGTCGAATCCCCTAGTATCGTCTATTGTGTTGCAAAACATCGAGGGGGATTTGCTAAATATGGGGGAATACTTTATCACAACGGCATAACTGCATTGGAAAAATCGAGATATATATATATATCTCTAACACACACACACACACACAATGTATACGTGGCCCTCAGCTAACAGGACATAGGCTAACAATACAAGGCATGACGAAGACCCCATTCAACAAGAATCGGGCACTTAGCACATGGAGCTGTTGAGCAATAAGAATAATATTAACAAATTTACTTAAACAGGGCTTTTTTTTTGCCATTTTAATCGATTCATTGCAACATGATAGGTTCACAGTAGAAAGCACATGAAGGTAGGGAAGATTTTACATATTTTGTCATAGAGCAGTCATTTCACAGAAAGGTAATAAACTTTGTAGGTTCCCAATATATACGGATTGCTATGTATCCTATGCATGGTACCTTAAATTTGAGGTATTAAACTACTATTAAACAACCAGAAAATATAAGCTTCTTCTGCTGGGTTACCTTCATCAGTTTCCAAGGTTTGATCAGCAAAAGTCTGCTCCAGTGCAGGTGAGACTGTATCCATATCTGGCTGTGGGCTTAGCTGTAAGATGGTTTCTTGTGCAACTACAGTGTTTGTCTGGTGAAGACCAGTCCCTTCTATTTCTACTTGTATTTGATTAGATACATGGATTTGGTCTACTGGGGTTTCCTCCGATGTTTCTGATTGATGCTGCTGGAGTTGATGTGCAACTTCATACCTAAAATTAAAAAAAAACAAACATCATAATAATAATAATAAAAATAATAATGCCTGCTTGTAGTTATGGTAGCTAGTTTTATGTTGTTTTTTTGTTTTCTTTTTTAAGTTTAGGGTATATTCTGCGACTGAAAATCCATCCCATATATCTGAGTGGGGTTGTTTCTTCAGTAGGTGCATGGATTTCAACTTAATGGAATGGTGGCAGAAATTTCAGGTACAATTCACAAATCTGCCCCGTGTGAATATACCCTTACTCATAACATTTGAAATGGTGGGATGGAACTAAAGATTGGTAATAACAAGCGAACGGTGAAGTAGAATGTATTAAGGGTATACTTAAAAAGTACTCAGAACTGGAGAAAAATAATGCATGGATTGTGATATAAACGCCTACTATTCAATTGTGAAAAGTTTTTGGCTAAAGGCAGCGGAGACAAAAGTATTTCGCAGAATTTTGTATTATTTTGCTAAACCTGCATAAATTAACAAACATATGCTGAGAAATTATTTATATTGCTTAGTAATGTCTACCTGCTGCCAAAATAAATGCTAAAGGCAGCTCTATCTATCTAATCTTCAAATGATTAAGTCCATGTTCATGTGCAGCAGAAACGGCCTCAGGAAATCCAAAACGAAATCTGCATGTGTTAAATGTAGAATTTGTCACGGATGTGACAGCTAATTTCACCCAGTACATTGCAAAGCTAGAAGCCCACCGCAAAAATCCATAATAATTCCACAACACATTTCATAATTCGCAGCCCTCAAACCCACATGTTTTTTTCTGCATCGTGTGAATGAGGTTTTGTAAAAATCCGATTTACATACATTGTACTATCATATTTTGCAGATCGTCAATGTGGAATGCGTACAGGAATTCCACAAATTTGCCACGTGTGAACATGGCATTAGCGTGTCTAGTGTTGAATTCTTCCACCACTACCTTATAAACTCATGTAAGGGGGAATGGTTGTAGAGAGGAAGCCTAGTACATGTTGGGATCTCATCTCCATTGGTCCCTCATAAGCCACAGTGGCTGCCATTATGGTATGTACACCAGTGACTGATGGATAACATGTGGTAGCTGGCACTGGTCGCCTGCATTTTGAAAAAATACTACACATTTTTAAAGGGAAAAAAATAATTGCTGGGAACCCCTACAAACTGCTTTTATACGCAGGAGAACCGGTATGTATGGGCTGGTTTTTGAAACATTACAAGTTGCCAATTGTTCTCAATGGATGTCTGTAGCTCTCCAGAGCGGCAAACAGAGGTGAGTCCCCAATCTGCAGTACCCCATCTATTACAACACAAGCCTAGTCCTTGAAAGGATTGTAGACAAGCCCTTGTTATAACAAGGGGTTGTCTAAAAGCCTTTCAAGGAATAGAATCAAGGAATTTAGACCAAAAGATGAACAACTAAAAAGGTGCTGCTTACAGAAAAGGATGCCACTTCTGTAATATTTCCAGCTCCCCGCTCTGTATTTACCTTCTCAGGGCGTTGTGGTCCATGCCTCTCTTCTTCTACCTGCTCAGCGTCTGGAGGCCACTGTTGCTGCTGCCACTCTACTCTAGGTCCTAGTGCACGAGCAGACCCTTGCATTCTTAAAGGGCCAGCACACGCCAACATTATTTTCACCCAGCTTCCCTGGGTTTTTAAGTTTCTAATTTTTTCATGCCCTTTGCAAGAGCAATTTGGTTCTACCGTGTGTTTCTAGTATACTTCTGCTTTATGGCATTCCCGTGTTTGACCTCAGGCTGTAATTTTCACCATCCTTGCCTGCCCTGACCTCTTGCTTAATGACCCGTGACGAACCTTGGCCACCTGCCCTGACCATTTGCTACGTGACCAGTCACAAACCTTGCTGCCGGCCCTGACCTTTTGCTATACCAGACCACGCTTACTGGCAATACACCTGTTACATTAGCCATCACCAAGGGAGACTAGTCTGGGGGTAGAGACCTCGGGTTCCTCTGTATCGAAGTCCAGATCCCTGTACAGGGGTTCAAAAGGTAATGACCAGGTTTTACATTAGACCCCACTCCCCGTTTTAGCCCCACACCAAATCCCTTGGTGACAAGGTGGGTTCACATTGCCCTCTGCTGGCCACGTGACATAAAATCCCACGGGCTCCAGGACAACTCTATTCTATTTAAATTAAATGTTTAACTTAGTGAAGAACTACATCAGGCGCCTCCTTCAATTTTCTAATTTGCAATCATTCCAAAATCAACTATGATCTAGCATTTATATAAAGATGAAAGTGAAGTAGAAAAATTGCTTGAAGTCACACTTTAAGTGACATGACATCTTAATGGAAACACTCATGTATGAAAAAAAGAGGCCGAGTTGTAATTTAAATGGTTCAGATTATATGAGAATAGCACTTGGTCTGGCTTCCCATGTCAACATTTCATACCTAAATAACTATTTTCCCATTTTGAAAAGATAAATTTGGCTGTTTACACTACTGTAAGCATAGTGGTTTAACATTACTGAACCGCTGCTCTTTCTGTCAAGCTGGATGTACTCATCAACATATGAAAGTAATTAGAGAGATGGGAATAAAAGCAATACTTTGTTCCAAGTTGTCACTGAATACAACAAAACATACAAACATCTTAATAACCTTCATACACTCTATGCAGAGTAATTGTACGCTGAGAACTATAGTGGCTGGGCTTAGTAATTATGGCAACTGTAAATTAGGCCAGAAAGAAATAGTAGAAAGGGCCTCACAACTAATGGTCATGTTTTTATGAAGGCAGAAAAAAAACAAAAAAATCTGAAAATTGACAATGCAATTTTACATAAGCACAGCATTGCTTTCAGATTCGAGTTATATTCTATTTTGTATAACAGTTTATTGTTGTGCTCTGATAGTAGCACTAAACTCTTGGAAGGTGCCGATTCTCCTTTCGGAGATCCGGCGGGTAGTTTTAATGGCAGTGCTCCCAGGGAAAAAGTATGCAGAATAGCTCTCCTCCAGAAGGAAAAAAACAGTCTTTCTAGTGCTACCAATAGGTGAATACATTGTAAGTCAATGTGCGTCCCTTTATAGAGCCTTAAAACACGTCTCAGGTGAATAGCCAAACCATAGACACACATCTGTAGAAAACATTGTTTCAGGGTTGTTGCTCCTCATCAGTACAGTGTAGGTTTGTTTAAAGGGATAACTTGGAAGCAGCACATGGAAGGTACTGATTTTCCTTGTGGAGATCCAGCTGGGTAGGAGACTTAAAATGGTTTTCCCATCTTAGACAATTATGGCATATCCACTGGATTTGTCATAAATGTCCGATAGATTCAGGTCCCATCTCTGGGAACCACACCTATCTCTAGAACTGGGCCCCATGACTCCTATCCTACATTCTGCCGCTGTTGCCGGGCTCCGGCCATTGAGGTACGAAACAGCAAAGTGCGCTTTGCTGCACTGTTTCCGGAATTCTGCCGCTGCTGTTACAATGTAGCTTGCTGTGCTACGCAGTTTACGTAACTCCCATTCAATTCTATAGGAGTTCCGGAAACAGCGTAGGAAAAAGTGTTCAGCTGTTTCTAGAAAACTCAGCCACCTCGTCAGACAGTTGCTTGAGTCCAGCGACTGCGGCAGAAGGTAGGACAGGGGTTAAGGGCCCCCATTCTAGAGATAAGTGCAGGTCCCAGGGGTGGGACCCGCTTCTATTGGACATTTACGGCATATCCTGTGGATATGCCAGAAATGTCAGAGATGGGACTAACCCTTCAAAGCTATATTCACAAGGTATCTTTTCAGACCTATTTCGACGTGTAAAACTCTCACATGACACATGAAATACAAATATTCCTATTGATTTCAATGGGAAATACGATGTGTAGTTCATACAAGGCGCAATTAAATGCTGCTAAATTTAAAAAAAATGACACTTCCAATTGAAGACTTTCCAATTGACGTTTCAAATAATAAAATAAAAATATGCTCTGAAAATACATATTTTTAAATTCTGCTTCAAACATGCTTGCAAAATTAAAAAAACTTTTTGAAAATACATCAGTAAACGTCTGGATTTTAGAGGCCGATTTCTCTTTGAATCAGTCTCGTATAGTTTAGCCTGTAAAATATACCATGTGCACTTAGCCTATGGCCTCATACTCATGTCCCCTGTATTTGCTGGCCGTGCTCCCATTATAAAGTATAGGAGCACGGTCCGCAAAATTAAAAAAATAGGACATGTCCTATTTTTTGTGGGTCATTTCTACGTCCCAGACACTTACCCGTAAATATATGGGAAGACGTCCGTGGGCCATAGAAATTAACGTATCCGTATTTTTATCCGCATTTATGGATCCGTAATTGCTGATAAAAAATACGGTCGTGTGCATGGGGCCTAACAGAAATGCTCCCTGGGAAAAAGTATGCAAAATAGCTCTCCTCCAGAAGGAAGAAAATTACACCGGTACATGCAGTGTTCTCCATAGGAAGGCAAAGAAAACCCTTATGAGGTAGTTGCCAATTGTGATCATATTAGAGGAAAACTTTTCTTACTCATTCCAAAAATGGCAATCCGAATAAATCTCTGGATTAATGACTCATCTCAAGCAATCTAAAGTTGCATATGGATGTCAAAGGTTTTCCTGCTCTGTCCTCATGGGATGCCACACTTACTTTATAATAAATATCCACTTCCTGTACTATATTATAGCTTTCTGAATGCACCCTACTTGCAATATTCTGTCTGTCTAAAAGGAACGATTCCAACATAAAAAAAAAAAAAAGTGTTTAATAATCTCACTGCTCGCACAGTAACGAAACCCCATCTAGAAGTAGTGAATGACAGTGTTCCCTCTTAAGCCGTTCACATTATGTTTTTATCCTACATTTAGCGCGTACGCCAGAAAAGCTCCGGACATACACAATAAACGTGTCCACAGAGCTCCTCGGCCAGGCAAAAACTACATCGGTATAGCTATTTCTTTGAGGTATGAAATAGAGTAGTAGACTACGCTTTTCCACTTTTCGATCCAACATGGAAGCCTATGGGTGACGTATGCCACTGTATGGCATACGTCACAGGCATCCATTAAAAGTATACGTCATGAGCTTTCCAATAGCTTCTCATGACATATATGTTAAATGGATGCCAAAATAGCCTATGGGTGACGGATGTCTGTTACATATCTAACAGGGGTATCCACCACCCATAGGCTATTATGGCACCCGTTTAATGAATACGTCATGAAAAGGATACGAGTGTTCATGACGTATCCGTTAAAGATATCCCATAGTCAGATATCCCAGGTGACAGATTCTACTGTTAAACATAGGCTGTAACAGATGCCTAACATGTATGTTGGAAGATTTTCCGGACGTATACGCTAAAACGTAGGCAAAAAAGTGATGTGAACATAGCCGTGCGTTCTGGAAAGTATGACATTTTTATCTATCATTTTCTAAAATGCACGGCTTTGGGGAAACATTGGTGGGTGCCCCCAATGTCAGGATTACAGGCCTATGCACAAATCTAGACAGATTTGTGTGCTGACCATTGATATATTTCTACACAGTAATTAGGTCACCCCTAAGCCGTCTTTTCTGCAAACTAAACAGTCTTAATGTAGCTAAGCTTTCTGGGCGCTGTAATCCACCTATTCCCTTAATTACGTTTCTAATGATTTCTTAGATTTTTAAAATTACTCATATGTCTGCTGCCCAAGTTTAAAAGGGTCTTGCAAATTTAGACATCTATGGATATCCACGAGAATCGGTCTCCAGATCCTGTTGATATGCCATAAATGTCAAAGGTGGGAAAAACCCTTTAAAGACACAACCCTAATAAAAAATAGAAAACTAATTGTCCGCCTTCAGTTAAGCAAAACCAGGGTGAGTTCAGTATACAACCTCTCATTTTTATACTAGCCATAACAGGAAACAGGTCAAAGGCCTTACACCCCATTCTCTATTACCTCAGGCACGTAATGAGAACTGTTGAGATCAACCATCCATAGAACAAGAATACTCTCAGCCATGAATAGTTTAATACAATTTAGTGGATGAAGGATTATTGCAAGAACTGCTCACTTACATTTTTTGTTGTGCCTGTGGCTTTTAAAGCGAAATTATCTTAAAGGAACACTACATCTAGAAACAGGAGATAAAACTAGCAGACTGACAAACCGTTTTGTAAAAATCTTGCAGAAAACACAGGGGTTAACTTCCTTCTGATTTCTTCCATTTTGGACTAGCAGAAAGCAGAGTTGCAGGAATTAGCAAATGAGGAATGATTAACATTATGCCGGGCAAAATATTTTGTGGGAACTCTTCTAGAAAGAACAGGTGAAAAGAATTGCTTGAAAAGCCAGACACATAGGTCACTATAAAAGCTGGATACACAAAACAGCGTGATAATTTTAATCTCAGGTATTTGCAAAATTTTTTCATTTTTTTATATAGTTGACTTCACTAACAAAAATCTAACAATTATGGGCAGCTTCAGGGTTAACATGGGTGCCCTTGGAGGAGTTAAAAGTATTTTTCAGACAATAAGATCAATGGACACTCACAGCAGCACATTTGTACCACACAACACTATTATACAAACTAATGAACAATGTAATAGAAAAATATATTATACAGTTATCCCCTCATTATCTCATGGTGAATACAGAGCGTGAGGTCTCTTAAATTTCCCATCTTAGATATTTATGGTTAGTGCCGGTGTCAGCACCCGGCGAACCCGAGCAAGTGCCGGGGCCCACTACCCTTGGCGGAGGCACTCGGCCACCGTGTGTGAGTCTTGCCAGGGATTCTGCTTCTAGACGGAGCCCCGTCTAGGAGGCGGTGTAACTACCGCTGTAACCCCCAATAGCGGCTGCCACAGAGCCGCTGCATGAGGGGGCCCGTGCCGCCCGCCGTCACACCCCCCCTATGCACAGTGGCCATGCTAACAGCCACATTCAATAGGCTCTGCATCCTTATCACGTAAACACTATTGAACGCTATGGCAGAGCAGGGAGGTATCTCCCTGTTCTGCCATTTACTACAATACAGACTCCCAGGCAGAGTGCTAGTAGCTAATAGCGCTCTGCTGGGACTCCGGCTTTGGGGAAGCCCCAGATATCACTGTCCATATATGAACAGTGATGTCAGGAGGAGAGTAGGAGTCCCTGGCAGAGCGCTAGAAGCGGCTCTGCTCTGGGACGCTGTCTCTGCGGAATCCTCTGACATCACTGTCTAGTAGCGCTCTGCCCGGGACTTTGGCTCTGGGATTGCCCCTGGCATCACTATCCATGTATGGAGAGTTCAAAAGAAAAGAGGCAGCACTCCAAATAGGAGGTCTCAAAAAGCGGTTTTTATTCACCCATATGTGAAGAGGATGCAACGTTTCAGCTGCTCAATGCAGCCTTTGCCGCATAGCCCCCCTCCCTGGTAGTGCCACACAGCCGGCTCCCTCTAGGAGTGGAATCCCCAACCAGAGCGTTGCCTACGCTATGGCTGGGGATTTTGCTTCAGCAGAAGCCCCTGAAGTCACTGTCTATATATAGACAGTGATGTCAGGGGCTTCCCCAGAGACGGAGTACCGGAGCAGAGGCTTTACTAGCGCTCTACCCGGGACTTCAGCTCTGCTTCAGACATCACTATCCATATATGGACAGTGATGTTAGGAGCAGAGCAGGCGTCCCAAGCAGAGTGCTAGTAGTGCTCTGCCCGAGACTATGGCTTTGGGGTTGCCATGTATGGACAGTGACGTCAGGGCCTTCTACTGAAGTGGAATCCCCAGCCATAGCGTAGGCAACGCTTTGGCTGGGGATTCCCCTCCTAGAGGGAGGGGGGACTGTGTGGCACTACCTGGGAGGGATAGGCACTAACTACAGAGGGTACTAAATTTATGGGGGTGCAAACTGGGGGCCTAACTTCTATATGGAGGGATAAACAGGGCCTAATGTCTATATGGGGCAACAAAGTGATGTTTTCTGCCATTTTACGGCCGCTGTGAGTTCCCCGCAAAGGGGCCTACTAAGTCTGCTCAAGGGCAACATAAACCTGGAGCCGGTCCGGTTTATGGCATATCCACAGAATATGCCATAAATGTCTGATAGATGCGGAACTCAGCACTTATATCGAGAATCACAGCCGTTTCGCCTGATGCGGGGGACGCTGCCCGCAGATTCCAGGTGGGGACTACTGGAGAGATTGTCTCCATTCTGTTGTATGGGAGTTAGGGAAACAGTCAAGTAGGGTATTACGGTCGTGAGGATACCAAATATGTATATTTAATTTGGTGTCTTGGGACTCATATTTAACCCCTTGGTGACCTGGACGTAACTGTATGTCAAAGCCGCCAAGCGGGAGTATGGAGCGGGCTCACAGACTGAGCCCGCCCCATACTCCATACTCTTTCGACTGTATGTTATAGCCGACACCTCACAGCAATAGCCAGGATCGAAGAAAAATCCGATCCAGGCTGTTTAACCACTTAAATTGATGTGGTCAAATGCGACCGTGGCATCTAAGCCGTTACAAAAAGGGGGTGGCCCCCTCCGTCAGCCCATCGCCACCCCCCTTCCTCCATGGTGTGATTGCGGGGTGCCGATGTTTGTCATGGCAGTCTGAACCGAATGAAGGCCCACAGGTCTGCCATCTTTCTCTCTCTTATTAATTAAATTGATATAAGATGTTAAAGAACACAATAGACTGCAATACAGAGGTATTGCAGTGTATTGTACCAGCGAACAAATTATCGCTTGTTCAAGTAAAACACAGTTAAAAGAAAATTTTTAATGATGCACAAAAGAAAAAAAAAAAATTAAAGTTCTAAACACCCCCCCCCCCCTTTTTCCCCAGAGTTCACTAAAGTAAATGTAAAAAAAAGAAAAAAGTAAACATAATTGGTATTGCTGTGTCCATAAAAGTCTGAACTATGAAAAGATTGCATTATTTAACCCCCCGGATGAACACTGTAGGGGAAAGAAGAACTTCACAATACCAGAATTGCTGTTTTCACGGATCCCTCCATAGACTAAAGTCTTTGGAAACCGTGAAAACGGGACCCGCACGGGGCAACGCGGATGTGAAAAACAGCAGTTTCTCACGTCCGAGTTTTTCCACATTCATGTGAATAAGCCCTAAGTGATCTAAGAGTACTGTGAAGCTTTATTAAAGTGTACCTCCAGTAGCAAAATAATATAACATGGACTACTAAAGAACACAAAAGTTTCAGTAATGAAATCCAAAAATTGGAATAAAATAGTGGAATGTATACGAATAAATTCTTAAAAACTGTAAAAACAAAATCATATAATTGAAATTAAAATAAAAACTGCATTCACCTTGTTAATATTTACCTGTGAGTTTTCATATGCTTCTTGCAGTTTAAAGAGGTTTTAAATGTTTTCTGACAATAAGGGCACATATACGGTCGTAAGTCATTATGAATGCCCATATGACGCCGGAGGCTGCCACCAGTTGTAAAAGCTCCATTACATATAGGACACTTATGCGATCTTAATCCTGTGTGAGTTCTAATATGAGCTTTTAAAACACCAGATGATGCAAAGCCTCTTCCACATTGAGAACACTTAAAGGGCTTTTCACCGGTGTGAGACCTAAAAAGCAAAAAATATATCTGTGATATTTACAAATTTTCTCACTTCTATCACGTTTAATGAACATTAAAATTCAGGCGCACAAACAGTTTTCATTTTTGTCTGGAGGGAAATTACATGTATTTGATTAAAAATCGATCAGAATGGTTTTCCATTTCTATTTATTTTTTTTAAGAAAAATGTGTATTAAAGGGAATGCATTGCATTTTTTTTACTAATTAAAACCAGATACTGATACATATTCTTTTTTTTCTAGTCTATATTTATTTTATCATTGTAGTTTTTATATTTTCTGTACACGATTATGGTTAACAGCATTTAGAGATAAGCTTTACAACAGCCACATGAACCATAGGAACCTGTAGACTGCAAATCTTCGTTGACTTCTATGGGAGAGTTTTCCAGGCATGATCTGTGACCTGTGCAAAGGTCATTGTGCAGGGAGGAGGAGGGGAGTTGTGAGCATGACCTTTTGTGAATGGCGTGATCCTGGGTTATTTGCCTCCAGCTGTATAAAATAAGTGTTCCCTTTCATCGTAATCCTGCCGATAATGAGATGACATCTGAAAAGTGATCTCTATAGAATAGGAAGTTTAAGGGTTCTCTTACACGGCCTGACATGGGCCGTGTAAATGAACGCTGATCAACGAGATGACTTGTTGATCGGCGCTCGTTTCCTCCTTTCACAAGGAGCTAGTATGGGGACGAGCGCTCGTCCTCAGACATTTCTATCATATCGGCAGCACGTCTCCCTGTTTACACAGGAAGATGTGCTGTGGACAACGATAATATTTTCAGCTGCATAAGAGATACAATCAGCCGTCTAGACAGGGAAATGATCGGGAATGAAGGTTCTGTGAACGCTCGTTTACCCGATAATTGGCCCGTGTATATTGCGTGTCTCATTGACCAGAGTGAAAACTGCAAGATTTCAGGATTTATTCATGTTTTTTTAAATTTAGAAAATGAAATAGAAAAAAACTATTTTTTAACGAAAAAAGTTTGATTTAAACAATATGTCATTTAATTACTCCCAAAGATTTTTGTCCATTCTCTGTCCTCCGCTCTGTGCCAGTTTATCCTTGAGCTGAATAATGTGAGACAGATGAATGGCTTGACAAACCTCGTAGAAAACGCTGTAAAAGTTAAAGGGTTATTCCCATCGAAGACATTTATAGCATAGCCATGGGATATCTCATAAATGTCCGATAGATATGGATCTCAGCTCTGGGACCCACACTAATCACCAAAACAGGGGTTACTCGGCGACTGTTCCTGCCTAGGTCCACCACATCCAAGGGGAGAATTAATGGAGAAATGGCCACCTCTTCATTGATTCTCCCCCTGGATGCAGTGGCCACCTGACCAGGAGGGAAGGGAGTCGCGTTCTGATGGTAGGTGCAGGTCGCAGAGCTGGGACCCGCATCTATCCCAGATTTTTCCCATAGATGTGCCATTAATGTCTTAGAAGGGAATGACCCTTTGGGCAAGTGATGGTGATATTATTTCATAGTCTATATGCATTATTGATCGTGAATACATAAACATTATCGCTGTCATTGGCAGTAACAGAAATATTACTAATAAGCCAATTGATCGTTTTTTTGTTTTTTTTTAAATCCCATAGAACTGGAGAGAGAGGCCATGACACGCGTGGGCCACCTATCTATTTATTTGAGGGCGATTCCGTTCTCCACACAGTGGTGGGTCCCAGAGATGGCCACAAATGTGTGAGTGGGGAGTACTCCTTTAAAAATGCGTCTCCTGAACCTAGTAGAACATAAAAATAAGCATAAAATGAGTCAGTTGTCATGCTAAACCAGGGATTGGCGCAACCATAGAAAGGCATGTGCAGCATATATCTACTTCGGTCAACTGTCTACACAGCCCAGTTTGAGCAGCACTGGAATATACTGCCACTGACTTTCAATTGTTAAAAAAAATAAAACATATTACTTTGTATACATTTTTGTTGTATTAAATAGGGTAGAAGCCTACATGAAAGGGCCCTAAATAAAATGTTAACAATGTAGATTGATGCTGTCTTCTGTCCACGGAGCTTCTTATTACCTGATGTGCTGTTTGAGGTGGCAGGACTTTTTATAAGCTCGATGACAGTAATAACACTTGTAGGGTCGATCAGCTTCATGCGTATAGCTATTAATAAAGTAACTTTGGAAAAACTGGCTGTTCCGTGGAATCGGCTGGATGAGGCCTGAAAAAAAAGGAGCGTGAGAAAAAAATAAAATGAAAGCTTCATAAATCTATCAGTATTTCTACAAGCATGTTTTAGCAGCAGGGGAACTTCTGTATCATTGTGATACAAGAAATCCTCTAATATTTTAATAACAAAAATTAGAATATACACTATACTCTATTCTAAAACCTATTGTTATTACAAATTTTATACATTACTATGTTTATCATATAATAAAAATTCAGGAAAATTTACAGTGGTCTCTGAAAAAAATATTTTAATTCTGGAAATCAGTTTGGGTTTAAGGTCAGAGAATTTACTCATTTAATCTTCTCTTGTATATTCATGACACATCATATATATTTTACTGGATTTCATAGACAATACATTTTGTTCAGTGTCCAATTTGACCCTCCATGTGTGCTTTACAATATTGTACATACAAATTATTTTAATCTGACATCAGACAGTCCAGAAATGCTGCTGATTCAGTTTGTACCTATAAGAATAAGGTCACACGCAGAAGATTTTTTTGCTGTAATTTTCTGCGACTGAAAATCATTTTAATTTATCTGACTACAACTTGCAGAAATCCATGCACCTGCACCTGCTGCAGAAACAACCCCATTCAGATGAATGACGCAGTCAAACAGGATGAAACATCATGCCAGGAGGCCGGCCTGAATTATCAACAGAAGAAAGCGTCACATTGACAACAGCCCGGGGTAAGTATAGGACTTTTTAAAAAAAAAAAAAAAAAAAAAAAGGCTTTTATTATTTTTCTTATGTGTGTTTTTTTGGGCAGAATCTCAGTGTTTCCGACACAAAAGTCGCAAACCATTGCCTATTTGTTGCGAGCTTTACATCCCTATTGAATTCAATGGGGAAAATCTGCAACAGGCAAGCAACGAGTAAGAAGCATAAAATTGACAGGCTGCGGATTTCAATTCCGCACTGCAGGTCAATTTATGAACGTTTCGCTGCAGATTTTGTTCTGCAGTGTGTGCATGAGATTTCTTCAAATTCACTTTGCTGCTACTGTAAATGCTGCGGAATTTCCACACAGAATTCCATTGTGGAAATTCCGCAGCGGTTATGCTACGTGGGAACCGGGCATAAGATTCCCAGATTCAGTGTTAGGTCAGAGTTATGAAGGGTAGAAGATAATATGAAGATGGATTCAGGTGAGGTCACTACAGTCCGCTAATATAAAAATTAAATAAAATAAAAAAATGTGTTAAAAAAAATAAAAAAAACTTCCCAAAAAACCCATGTCCCCTCTCAGCCTTTCACTACTTATTATTTACTTTTAATAAACATGCGATAGGAAGCAAAGCAATGAATTACAAGAGAATCAACAATGCAAAAGTGCATATGAATATGGCAGGTAGAAGCAACTAATGCAAAATTAGACAAATGCTTGGTATAACGAATGAAGGACCTCACAAATGATAATATCCAGTGCTCCTATAACTCCATGTGGTAGAAGAATCCCACTACTTACTTAGCATTCATGTTCTAGTACTTGTGAATGGCAACCATCGAACCCACCGGCAGTTACATGCACCGCTAAGCAAAATCTACTGCCCAATGCTTAGCAAACAGCGGGTACAAAAATATATTAAAACAGAGAGTTTGGAGGACAAATTAATAATTGTGATGGGAAAGTCCGGTTGTCAGTTTCCTGTTAAATGAAAATCACTATTTCACTGGATAGGAAAGATTCAGCAGTTTTTCTTCCGCGTACAAGATAGAATGTAATTTGGGATATAAAGCTGAGAATCGTACAGTTTACAACCCCATCTGTTTCAATCCATATTTAATGCTGTACATGTATTTTTCAAGATCTCTCACTTTTACATATAATAGTATAGTAAATTTTGCCAATACAACTTGTCTTCGCTTATCTAATTTTCAAGATGGCGATAGATCAGTAGCCGCCTTTGGCAATAAAAAAACAAAACTTACTTGTAGCTAACAATGCATGTTGAATAAATTTCTGCTTTGAACTTTTTAAATGTTATTACAACAGGTTAAAAGGGTTTTTTCTGGACTTTGATATTAATGTCCTATCCTAAGGATAAGTCATCAATATCAGATCGGTGGGGGCTCGACTCCGGGCCACCCCAAGATCAGCTGGTTGAAGGGGCATCGGCGCTCCAGTGACTGCTGCGGCCTCCTCATTGTTTACTAGGTACAGTTCCTTACATTTAGTAGCGGATAAGCCCAGTACTGAAGCTCAGCCGCATAGGGTCGAGCGCAGTTAATAGGTGCTTGATAGAAGAGATTATAGAGGGATGCAAGACCTGCAGTGTCTCTATTTCTAACTATAGAAAAGGAACAGAACAAATCAGTTAACCTACTAGTCCATCTAGCCTTTGATAGGACTACAAGAAATACAATAGCCCTGCAGAATTGACTACTGTTAGTGAAGCCATTTTAGATCATTTTTAGATGTTAGAAGAAATCTAAATTTTAAACAATAATAATTTATACAAAAACAAAAAAGGCATGTGTAAATACAGCCTTAACATCCTATCAAGTCAGAAAACATTTGGATGAATATAAATGCTAGACTATTATTCTAGTTCTTCGTAATCCAAAATATATGTGCGATTAAAGGAGCACTCCAGGCATCGCTGATCTACTGTGTAATGCTTAGAGCAGGGCACGGAGAACGGATTAAAAAAAAACAGCAAAAAGAGGTCATGCACCAGTAATAACACAGCGTAGAAGCTTTCCCTGGAGTGCTCTCTAGGTAAGTAGTTCTGTACCTATAAAAGTATTGTCTCATTTTTATCTAGCCTTAAAGGGGTTTTCCCATGAAGGACATTTATGACATATTCACAGGGTATGTC
This sequence comes from Rhinoderma darwinii, assembly GCF_050947455.1. NCBI lineage: Eukaryota > Metazoa > Chordata > Amphibia > Anura > Rhinodermatidae > Rhinoderma > Rhinoderma darwinii. Next base: position 130,513,651 of record NC_134691.1, on the reverse strand, counting down.
ATAAATGTCAGATAGATGCGGGTCCCACCTTTCTCTAGAACGGGGCCCCCTTTTCCCCGTTCTAGCTTTTTGTGCTCTCGTTGACTCCCGGCCACTTCCAGATTACATAGTCGGGAGTTACGGAAACAGCGTAACTCGCTGAGCTATGCGGTTTCCGTAACTCCCATAGTAGTGAATGGCAGTTATGGAAGCAGCGTAGCATGCGAGCTACGCTGTTTCCGTAACTACTATTCAGTTCTATTGGTGTTATGGAAACAGCGTAGCTCAGCGAGTTACGCTGTTTCCGTAACTCCCGACTATGTAATTTGGAAGTGGCCGGGAGTCAACGAGAGCACAAAAAGCTAGAACGGGGAAAAGGGGGCCCCGTTCTAGAGACAGGTGCAGGTCCCAGAGATGGGACCCATATCTATCTGACATTTATGACATAGCCAGTGGATAGGTCATAAATGTCCTTCATGGGAAAACACCTTTAACACATAATTCTATCTTCATTCTTTGTAAAAAAAAAAAAAAATCATATGGCTAGGTTTGGCTCATTATGACGGTCTGAAATAAGATCTAGAATCTTATTCCCGGTGTCTGTTCGATTTTATCCTTTATAAAGATTTGTATTAATCAATCTTTCAGGTTTTTATTGACTTGCTTTTCGTTTTTCTGTGTCATATTTCTTGTGTTCGTTACCTAGCAATGCTGAGTGAGACGCCACTCTTTTTTTTTACCCTCATCTTTTTTAAAGTCTTCATAATAAGGGTTATTGAATGCTTGGTTTATTCAACCTCCTACCTTACAATATCCGATATACAAGAGACTGCTAAAAATTAAAGATTTTTTTTTAATATTTAGTTCAACCGACCAAAAGTATAAAAATGCTGCTTGCTTACACCCATGTAAGGATAACAATCTAAAAACTGAGAGATCAGAAAGGGCAGATTTTGTTTTTTTGACAACTAGGTTAGTTGATGTTTACCCACACGCTGCTTGCCCCTGGTGCAAACACTACACCATTCTTCCTTCCTATCACTCATACACCCCATCACTTATAAATGGTGACATCACTTTTGTAGTGAGGTAGCTCTACCCAACCCATGGACATGATTTAGAAGTGCACAAAGACATATTTTCCAAAAATTGGATGGGATGATGATTGGTGGGTAGTCCACTTTAGCCAAAATGTTATGAGTCAGGCCCACTGCCATCACAATCGCTATGGCAAGTGTGGCCACACAAAGAGGGTCATATAATAAAGATCTTTTACTAGACAATTTCGCAGAAAGTAATGTTGATATCAGTCATATAGCTTCTTAAAGCTGCCCAGAGACATGAGATTTTCATAGGCGTATCCTGTAGATTTTGGAGAACGCCAATGCTACCTGACGGATGGTCCCCCCGATGTCTATGTTAAGGAAACAAAAGGATCAGGCATGTTGGATTCTAACCTGCATGAATCCGTTGTTCCTCTGGATAAGTAGCACCAGAGGTATCAGACAACCACTAATCTTTCTGTCACTAAGACAATAAACAGGAATTGCCAGCCAATTTGAAAGTGCATATTTACGGAGGATAAAAGCAGGCAGCTAAACCGTAATTTAACGTCGGATGTCACCATAAATCTACGTCTAACCCGCTTACCGCCTTCTGTCTTATTTACCCTACATAAATTTGGTAGTGCGGCAACGAGTGACAGGAGAAGGTACACACTGAATGGCAACATCGAACAAGCAATTGTAAACTACATTACTTTATAGACAAAACAGATAAAAACAAGGGGACATATATACAAAAACACCGAAAAAGGCTTACAAATGGCCTTTTTCGGTGTTTTTGTATATATGTCCCCTTGTTTTTATCTGTTTTGTCTATGCATTAGGAGCTTTTCGTTCCAGTTAGGGAGTTAGGGACTCGCAAGTCTGGGGATCCTTGTCGTGGATTGCGAGCTTGCGTCCTTTTGGCCAAAATGATCACTAAATACCCCAGGTATTTGTCATTATTACTTATATTCGCTTCTTTTGGACACAGCCGGGTCTTTGATGCTGGGAGAGCATGGTGTGTTCTTGTTTGGCTTAGCAAGCAGGGTAGCCCGCTCTATGAATTATCAAGGCGTCACAAATAGGCTTCTACCTGGCTACACACGTTGCGCCTCATGACTTACACACTATCCCTCCATGTTTCACACACTTGCACCCCATTATTCATTTATTTTTATTGAGGCACTTCACTCATTACTGCCCCCTTTATTTCACTTACATTATTACACTTGCACATACACTATTCATTTATTATTTCTTACTACACATCCCATGCACCACACACCACTCCCCTCAAGACTAGTGGGAGTGGCTATTATTATTTAAAGCACCTGCTCACTCTCCTTCATCAGCGTTTCTGACCTGGCTGTGTCCATTTGTAAGTATGGCCTTTTTCAGTGTTTTTTTTTACATTACTTTATAGGTTTACACAAATCTTTAAAAAAAAATAATAAAAAGGGGAACACAGTTATTTTAAACCCATTAATTTTACATTCTGCTCATAAGGAAATGACACCTTACCAAGATCGGTGATGAGAATTGGTTCCTGCAATGGTATTTCTGACACAGGGACATTGTTCTTCCCAGCACGTACTTTGCCAGGCTTGCGCTGCTGACGTAATTTTCTCAACTCACATTGCTTAAAATGCGAAGCAATATGAGTTTTCCTGTGGCCTGATGTGCGGAACTTCTTATCACAATGGGGACAAGCAAAAGGTCTGACACCTAAAGTTTAATATAAAATATACATAAAAAGGAGGTAAAAATTACAAATCATGTTGTATTTCTTTTTTTTTTTTTAGGGGGGGTTACAATACAGATCACTCAAAGAAGACTGGTACAATGACCAGCAATGAAAAGTGGTAGAAGCCACAGACACCTAACAATTTTTGTTTATCATGCCCATAAATGTTATAAATCCAGTACTTTTTGCAGCTATTAAGATTACATAGTCATCCAGCACTTTTTATACATCACACCTTAAAATAATGGTATGTTGAGTGTGATTTCACTCGGATTCCATGCTCCCTGACAGACTGAAAGCATACTTTTAAGGCAAGTTAAATAATGAATTTCCCTCTATAGCCATTGACATTATAATTCCATCAATCCTTTCTTCTGTGGCCGAGAGCAAGGTTTTAAGAGCTTCACGACAATTTCTAGTAGTAATTTTCCTCTTCATCAGTACATCATATACATACATACATACATACAGCTTTTTATGATTGATGGGATTTTGTAAAAAAAGCGCATGCCCCATGGTAGAAGTCACGCTTATCCGGATCTAGCTGCTGTCAGACAGAAATATAATACTTAACTAATGGCAGCAGTTTGCTGCGGGTACAACTGCTTATACCAGGACGCATAACCTTTCTTGGTCTAAAGACCACATTCTAAGATTATACTAATTGTATTGTAGATTACAAACTTATAGAACATTCAGTGCTCACTCATTTATGTGCTATATTTCTAAAATAGGAGTAGCCCAGCAGTGCTGTGTACGCTTTATGGTGTTGACGTGATTTTTTTCGATACTTTAAAGTTCAGTTTTTCTAGGATTTTAGCTTACGGTTTCCACCATTGGGCATAGTGGGCAACTACTAGAGGTTTGCATTGTCTAGTGAACAAACCAAGTGAGAACATGCATCATTAACATCCTTGCGCGCATCCCTCTATTCAGCTACTAGAAGGAGGACGCATCTAGATCAGGGAAATCTGCTTTTCTTTTTTTTCTTTTTATTCCTTTTCATTATTTTCCACATCTACTCCACAATAATGCAGGACTAAGCAAACTACAAGATCAGAAAGGTTTAAACTGCACATTTGTTACACTTCTAACTTTATTAATAGCAACTAAAGGTCCTATTACAGGGCCCGATATGGGCCGTAAAATGAGTGCCCATCAACAAGACAGCTAGTTGATCGACGCTCGTTTGCTCCTTTTACAAGGAGCAATGATTGGTTATGTATGGGGACGAGTGCTCATTACTACGATCGTTCGTCCCCATACATTTCCATCATGTCGGCAGCACATCTCCCGGTTTACACAGAGAGATGTGCTGCAGACAACGATAATATTTCTTGCTGCATAAACAAGCAGATCAGCCGATGAACGAGTATTTGCTCGTTCATCGGCTGATCGATGCCATGCTTACACAGGGCAATAATCGGGTGCGAGCGTTCATGTAAAGGCTCGTTTGCCCGATAATTGGCCCATGCAAAAAAAGCCTTCAGATTGCAGATGCGTCCATCCTCAACTTTGCTTGAATTGTGTTAAGCTATACAATTTGTCAGGATAACAATACAATCTCGCACCATCCATTAAAAAAAAAAATGATACATCAACATATACGTTTTTTTTTTTAACACGGGAGTCTATGGGTGACAGATGGCCTGCGTCAGAGGCATTCATCACAGCCATCCAGTAAAAAAACGTATTTTTATTTTTTTAAACATGGGAGTCTACGGGCGACGGATGACTACAGGATGGCATCGGTCAGAGGTATACGTTGTTTTTTTACATGTCAGGTTTAGAGATAAGTTAAGGGAGGACACATCTGCGTTGGAAGCTCCATTGCAGATTCAGTCAAATGTGATCGAAAAATATAAATGCTGCATGCAGCGCTATTTTCAAGTCAAAACAAACAACACCTTGGCAAGTGATAGGTGATAAATATTTGATTGCTGGGGGCCCCACTATGATCGCTGGAATTGAATAGGATAGATGAATGGAGCAGCTGCCCAGCATGTCACTCCATTCAGACTCTATGGGAGTGACTGAAACGGCCAAGTGCTGCTTAAAACAGTGATTCCCAACCTTTATACTGGGGGAATGTGCTGGGATAGCCTAAACCAAGAGTCATTACCAGAAAATACCAGAATTATTTACAAACAACAGTTAATTCCCCTTAAGCAGACATAACAGTGCAGCAACTTACCAGTGTGCAGGCGGATGTGAACCTTTAAACTTCCGGAGGTGGAAAAGCACTTCATGCAGAATTCACACTTAAAAGCCTTAATACCCGTGTGTGTCTTTATGTGAGCAGTGAGGGTACTCTTCACAGCAAACGCCCGAAAGCACTGCATACACTTAAATGGCTTCTCATGAGTATGTATACGAATGTGTCGAACTAAGTCACTGGGCTTCTTAAACTCCTTTTCACAGTATGTACAAACATGCCATCGGACTCCGCTTTCCTCTCGAACTGAACCTGAAACTATTGTTGAAAAAACATGGATTCGTTATTTAGAAAATGCCAAAAAAGTCGAAGTACCAGTGTAAATAATTTGGGACTCAATTCTAGTTACTAATTCAGATAAAAAAGGAGATACAAGCCAAGTGTTATAAAGCATGAAGTCATGGCAGGCCTCGTTGCAAATGTAGAGGTAACTGAAATGTCTGGTTTCAAAAAGCAGTGGCTGGTTGATACGCTGTATGATATGTAGTTTTGCAGAATTTTTTAGGGGTTTGCCTTTGTGAAAATGACAGTGATATATTTCACAGGGATCGCGAAATCTAAAAAAAAAGAGTAACAGTTACATACAGTAGGTTGAAAAAAAGACACGTCAATGAAGTGCAACCTTTTTCCGATCAATTATGCATCATTCAATACTAAATTATTTATAACCCTCTATGCAATTTGTCATTAAATAAGAATCTAGTGTTTTTTTGGGTACTGTCATTGTGTCTGCCATTACCACCTTGTGGAGTAGGGTATTCCATAGTTAAAAGGTCATGGACACCTTTGGTTGCTTTTTATTTTTTAATAAGTGTATTCTATTAAAAATGTTGTAGCATTTAGCTTCTGCAGCTTCTATGTATCGCAGTACATGGAAGCGGCAGAATCCCGTTCATAGCCAAATCCATGAGAGCGCTGTGTTTTGACGGCTCTGTCTGCAGCTCCTGTGAACTCCTGAGGGATGTTCTAAGCCTAATACTGATCCAATCAAAGTTGATCAACTTTGATTTGATTAGTACGAAGCTTAGATGAAGTCTCAGGAGCGCACAGGAGCCGCTGCAGGTGCTACTGTGAAAAGACAGCTCTCTAAATATTATGCTGTGTTTCCTGCTTTTAGAAACCTTACATGTGGTCCTAATCTTCCTGGACATACGACTCCGGAGGTGAAGAGTGAAAGAGCACCATGCCGTTTGGAGGCCTAATTTGGTAATTTACACAGCATTGGCCCACATGTATGTGGTAGTACAGTTTGTCTTTAAATGGATATTTCAATTTGTCAATGTGGGGGCATATGTAAGCTGTGTAGAGTAAATCAAGGCATAATAAAGGTGGTATAATATTGGGGTAAATAAATACTAAAATGAATAATCCATAAATGTTGATTATGCGTTGAAGCAATCCTTTATGCACAGGCCAGTGTTGCAATGATAATTTTTTGCCCTTTCTTTTGGAACACACTCTGCACCTTTGAAGTTTGGGGAATTTCACTAGGAAAGTGTTGCTATAGTACAATATGGGCACCCACGATTAGGGTATTGATAACTACCTCTTGAAATGGGAGAAATGTTTCCATCAGGTCTGCACATTGTTATGTGATGTTATTTCATCTTCGCCTTAGGGAAAAATAGACATAGCCGTATAAGGGCTGTTTAATGCGGGACAAGCGGTCGTTTTTATTGGTATCATTTTGGGGTAAATGTGACTTTTCGATCACTTTTTATTACATTTTTTGGGAGGCAAAGTAATAAAAAAAAACAGCAATTCCTGCATAGCTTTTTTGTTTGCTTTAAAACGGCGTACACCTTGTGGTATCAAAGAAATGTTTACTTTATTTTGCAGGTCAGTACGATTATAGCGATACCAAATTTATATAGTTTTTTTTAATGTTACACAGCTTTTTTTGGGAGGCAAGGTGACCAGAAAACAGCAATTTTGGCATCATCTTTTAGTTTTTTGTTTTTTTTATAGCGTTCACCGTGCTGTATAAATGTCATGTTTATATTATTCTGTGGGTCAGTACGATTACGGCGATACTAAAGTTATAACGTTTTTCATGTTTTACAATAAAATTACTCTTTTGTAAAAAGAATTTGTATTTTTGTGTCGCCACATTTTAAAGAGCCATAACATTTTTTTTGTAGACAAAGCCTTATTAGGACTTTTTTGTGGGATGGGCTATAGATTTTACTGGTATATTTTAGGATACATGCGACTCTTTGATAATTTTCTATATTCCTTTTCTTTTGGGAAGGGGGGGGGACAACAACAAGGCTGGCATTTTTTTACATTTCATTTAATTGTTTATGGTATTCACCATGTGGGATATATAACCTAATATTTTATCGTTTAGGCCGTTACGGACACGGCAATATCAATTATGTATAGTTTATTTAATGTTTTCCAATGAGAAAGGACTTGATAAGGGAAAAAAGGCAATTTTTTATTTTATTCCTGTATTAAAAAAAATGTTTTACTTTTGATCACTGTTATAACACATTGCACTACTTATGTAGTGCAATATATTATAACTGTCAGTTTTACACTGACAGGTAGCCTATTAGGCCCTGCCTCTGGCCATTGATTGGCCTCCGGTTGCCATAACAACCCGAATTGTGGGTGGGCCGATAGGCCACAAACTACTTAGATGTTGTGGCTGCTATTGACCGTGGCATCTAGGGGGTTAATAGGCCGGAATCATAGCTAGCGCCGATCCTGGCCGTTACAGTAGTGTCACCTGTAATATACATCAGCTTGTTGTGACTGTACGGCTAATTGCGGGAACCCCCTGCCAACTATGACGTGCACTTACGTCAAATGTTGGCAAAGGCTTGGAAGGTGTTAAAAGACGCAATGAGACCACTAGACAATTTGTGACTCTCCAGGTTACAGAAGAAAGAACTAAACAGATGGAATGCATAGATATTGCAGACAACTAGTCTTGGAGAAACAATTTATCATAATTAAAAGAAGACAGTAATTGCTCACGTGCTAGCCAATTACCACATTATAAGACAGTGATTCAATAATTGGAAGGGTAGAGAAGCTGACCTATTAAAACAACAAAAATGAGATTAGCCAATTTTTTACCTTGTGCAAATGCCGATTTCTTTTTAAAGATTCTTTTTTCAGGCTTATCGATTTTATCCTGATCTTCTGGCTCTATCGCAGTCACTTGGTCATTGCAGTCCATCTGCTGACTTGATATTAATTCAATTTCCTGAATGGTAGTCTTTCCTTGACTGGGATCACTAGGAAGTGGAGCAACTGGGATTGATGACAGTCCACTGTTTTCTAAAGCTTGCTAACATGAAAGTCCAAAAAAACCAAAAAAGTGATGTAATCAGTCAAGTTGCTCCTATCATAAAGGAATATAATTAACTAGCAAAATTCCTCAACTGAATATCAATAAAAAGATCTTTATGAAAGAATGCCCTTTGGGATCAAGGAAGATTAGGATATCATTGCAAGTGGTTTTTTTTTAGTAATTTTTTGCTGTTCCTTTAGAAATCGTACGTTCGGTCCGGGAAAAAATGCTCCATTTATGATATACCAAACAAACATAGCAATATAGAAAGTCTTCAAAAGAATATATACAGACAAATATAATAAAGAGAGCACAAAACATTTATTTTCTTATTTTGTAATTATCTTTTATCGCATCAAGGGGCCAATAGAAGTAACATAGACCTATAGGGTCTACATTTCTATTATATATATATATATATATATATATATATATATATATATAAAATATGATTCTATGTTATAGAACAGTGCTTCAGAACCTTAGGCCCAGAAAGGGCAATGACTCCTAGCTTGCAACCACCCGCCGGTTCGCCACCCGTTTTGGACTAACTATTTACCAGTATATTTGGCCCCTCAGGTGCTGGATTATAGGAATTTCAAAGTATTTATTTATGATGTTTATTTGAGTTAGGTCCCTGTTTATTTCTATATATTTTTTGGTGGACGCATATAGTTTACTTATCTAGTATCATGTATGTGCCACTAAACCCCAAAGTATCTATAAAGCTTAAAAAAAAAAAAAATTAGTTCTCAGAAAACCGAACGTCACAGAAGATGCCAGATACTGTGAACTTGGAAATAATTTTTTTCAGAGTATATAACAGGGCTGTCCGTTCAGTTTGCCTGCTGATATGGCACACTATGTGTTGTTCTAACAGAAGCCTGTGTCATAGTGACAGTGAAATGTAGTAGCATACAAAAGAATACTAATACATTAGTAAAAAAAAAAAAAAAGTTGTAAATACAGGTTGTACAGGTTGTTACGGTCGTGGCGATACCAAATATGTCTATATTATTTCATGTTTTGGGACTTATATTTTAAAAAGTTTATTTATTATAAAAAATATGTATTTCTGTGTATTTTATTTACTTTTTATTTATTTATTTACCATTATTTTTTTTTTACATTCATTTAACTTTTTTTTTTAATCCCATAAAGGGATTTATCATTTTGATTTTTATTTTGTAACTGTAATGTACTGGCATAGATCTATATGCCAGTACATTAGCCTGTTACTGATTGTACACAGGCAGTTGTTAGGGCATACCTCAGTATGCCCTAACAACAGGAAATATGTTCAGACAGCCCTGGGGTCCTTCAATAGACCCTGGGCTGTCTGGCCATACGAGTTGTGGCCTTTGATCGCGTCACAGTTATTTTCTGTGACGCGATCAATGTGCAGTCCCCTCTCCTTGAACGCCGCGATCAGCTGTCATCGCGGCGTTCAAAGGGTTAACAGCGGAGAGAAGATGTTTCTCTCATCTCCGCTGTCAGAGGGGGGCCGTGGCTGTGTATTACAGCCGTTGCCCCGCTCTCGATCGCGCGCACAGACGCGCGCAGGGACAGCTGTCACACAGGACGAGTATGCTCGTCCTAATGCGCGAAGTGCTCGCCGCTAAGGACGAGCATACTCGTCCTGTGTCGGCAACCAGTTAAGGGATAACTTTAACAAAAAATAAATAATTAATTAAAAAAGTTATTTTATCACCTATACAGTACATGAAAACAAAAAACCTACACATATTAGGCATCTACACGACCGTAATAACCTGAAGAATTAACAGATTTTTTTAGCATGAAAAGTGAACATTATAAAAAACAAACAAAAAACAACAATGCCGAGAATTGCTTTTTCCTATATTCACGTCGTAAAAATAAATAATATCACTTGCACAGTGAATTTTTTCTACTACCAAACCGAGCAAAAACAAAAATACAATTTCTTCCGCATAAAACAAGGCCTCATACAGCCAAGCCAATTAAAAAAAATGTAAAAAAGTTATGGCTGCTGAAACAGAGGCAAAACCGGAAAAATGTATCTGGTCATTAAGAGGTTAAACTCACCTGTAAAATGTCTCGATTAATCCCCACTGCAATGTTCAACGGTTGTCCTGATTGTTGATCCTGATGGTTTTCTATAGACACTGGCTCAGCCAGCTCTAAAATCTGCTCAATAACATCTGTCACAACCGTCTGCTGTCCTTGTTGCCCAGAAGCTGAGGCACTTGCTGTGTCTATGTGAGTTGGCACAGGGTGAAAAACTATTGCCTGCTAGAAAAGAAATGTCACTAATTAAAGTCAACACTTGTTTCATTAGAAAAAGAGGATAGACAAATACAGTAGACAAACACAACAAGCCACCATTAGGGCTTGCGAATAAACCCAGTCCCGTATATAAAGACGCTGTAGTAAATGTGGGAAAGTATAGAGAATTGGCCAAATGAAAATGTAAAAACACTCATGAACAGGCCTAACTTTTTGTTTTTCATATGACAGTTAATTATTTTTTGTAAGACTTAAAAGGAAACTGTTCCACGTTCCACCAACTGTGTTAGAAATTAGTAATTTAGAGCTAATTTCTGTGTACCAGGGTTTCGACTTTATAAATGGAGGACACTGGATGTGATTACCAAATTAGAAACAACTATCACAGTAGACGTAATTCATCATTATTACTTAAAGGAATTGTAAAAAAAAAAACATTACTCTTAACATGTCAATCAGGTGCTACCAATCAGACTTTTACGACATTTAACCCTTTCACGACCAAGGACGAAAATGCACGTCCTGGTCGGCTGCTAGTTCCCGCTCCAGGACGTGCATTTTCGTCCCCATTTCAAACTGTCACTCTGTGTAAACACAGAGTGACAGACCCACGCTGACAGCTGTCCTAGACAGCTGTCACATCAGTCTCGCCAGACAGCGGACCATCGCCGCTGCTTTCGGCAGTTAACCCCTTAAGTGCAGCGACGGATTGCCGTCGCCGCATTTAAGTGGTTTGAAGCACATCGGCAGCCCCCACGAAGTGATCGTGGGGGCTACCGATGGTTGTCACGGCAATCGGAGGTCAGATAATGACCTCCGGGTTGCCATGTACGGAAGCCTCGGAGGAACAGCCTCCGGCCGTTCCTACTCTGCTTCCTGTTAGTGTGACAGTCACGTCACAATGACAGTTAGGAGTACATCACACTACGTGTGTAGTGTAATGTACTCTAGCAGCGATCAAAGCTGCAAGTCTAAGTGTCCCCTAGTGGGACAAGTAAAAAAAGTAAAAAAAAGTAATAAAAATGTTTTAAAAAAAGTGTAAAAATAAGTTATAAGTTCTATAAACACTAAATGCTTTTCTTTCCTATAATAAGACTTTTATTATAGAAAAAAATGAACACGTTAAAAAAGTACACATATTTTGTATCACCGCATTCGTAACGACCCCAACTATAAAGTTATTTTCCCCGCACGATGAACACCCCAAAAAAAATCAATAAAAAACTACGACAGAATCACAATTTTTTTGGTCACCACCGCTCCCTAAATAAAGAATAAAAAGTGATCAAAAAGTCGCATGTTCCCAAAAATAGTACCAATAAAAACTTCTATCCGTCCCGCAAAAAACAAGCCCGTACACCGCTTTTTTGACTAAAAAATAAAAAAAATGATGGCTCTCAGAATATGGTGACACAGAAATATTTTTTTTTTTATAAATAAGTCATTTTATTGTGCAAAACGCTAAAAAAAGGACCAAACCTATATACATCTGGTATCGCCGTAATCGTACCAACCCGCAGAATACAGTAAAAATGTCATTTATAGCGTACGGTGAGCGCCGCAAAAAGAAAACCTAAAACATACCCCAAAATGGTACCAATGAAAACTACAGATTGTCCCGCAACAAATAAGCCCTCGTAGGCTTCGGTGGAGAAAAAATAAAAAAAGTTCTGGCTTTCAGAATATGGCGATGCAAAATGTGCAGAGTGTCCAAAAGTGGATAAGATCGGGCGCAATTTATCAGTGTGACACCGGCCACACATCTGCGGATTATTATTTATTTACCCCATTATTATACCCTCTTATTATGCCCTGATGTTCTCCGCACAGATTACACATACCCCAAAATTATAAACTGAAATACCAGCGAAACCCAAAACAGAAAAACTACCAAGCAAAATCTGCGCTCCAAAAGCAAAATGGCGTTCCCTCCCTTCTGAGCCCTGCAGCGTGCCCAAGCAGCAGTTTGCGCCCACACATATGGCGTCGCCATACCCGAGAGAACCCGCTTAACGTTTTATGAGGTATTTGTCTTCTGTGGCACAAACTGGGCACAACATATTATGCACTAAAATGGCATATCGGTGGAAAATTGCAATTTTCACTTAGAACCATCCGCTGCGCATTAACCCCTTTGCGCACTATGACTTAATTGCCCGTCATGGTGCGGCGGTTGATGTATGGAGCCGGCTCACGTGCTGAGCCCGCTCCATAAGCTGCGGGTGTCGGCTGTGTATTACAGCAGGCACCCTCGGTACTAACGGACAGGTACAGCGATCGCTCTGTTACAGAAGCCTGTAAGAATAACAATATACTGCAATACATTAGTATTGCAGTGTATTGTACCAGCGATCCAATGATCACTGGATCAAGTCCCCTAAGAGGATTGATTAATAAAATGTGTAGAAGAATGATAGTTATTAGTGAGAATTTTTTTTTTAAAGTTAAAAAAACAAAACACCTTTTCGCATTTTTCTTCTAAAGTAATGTAAAAAAATTAACAAAATTGGTATCGCTACGTCCGTAAAAGTCCGAACTATTACAATATACCATTATTTAATTTGCACAGTGCACACCTTAAAAAAAAATAATAATTGAAACCGCCAAAATCGCAGTTTTTTTTTTTTACACCTTCGCTCTAAAAAAAAAATGTAATACAACTTTTGAACCACTTTTTATGTACTAAAAAATGGTACCAATAAAAACTGCAGCTCCTCCCGCAAGAAAAAAGCCCTCACACCGCTCTATTGATGGAAAAATAAAAAAGTTATGGCTCTTGGAATGCGGGGAGTGAAAATCTAAAATATGAAAGCAAAAAATGGATCAGTCCTGAAAGGGTTAATTCATTTCTAATGAAAAAACGTATGACCACATGTGGGGTATTTCCGTACTCGGGAGAAATTGCTTTATAAAAAATGGTTGTTTTTTTCCTTCTTTATCCCTTGTGAAAATGAGAAAATTCAACATTTTAGTGGAAAAAATTATGATATTAATTTTCGCGCCCTAATTCTAATAAACTCTGCAAAAGACCCGTGGGGTGTAAATGCTCACTATACTCCTAGAAAAATTCCTTGAAGGTTTTTCCAAAATGGGGTCACTTTTGGGGGGTTTCCACTGTTTTGGTCCCTCCAGTGCATTGCAAATGCGACATGGCACCGAAAACCATTCCAGCAAAATCAAAAATCCAAATGGCGCTCCTTCCCTTCTGAGGCCTGCTGTGGGTCCAAACAGCAGTTTATTACCACATATGGGGTATTGTCGTAATCGAGAGACATTGCTTTACAAATGTTGGGGTGCATTTTCTTCGTTATTCCTTGTAAATAATAAAAATTTCTATGTTGTTTCAGAAAAAAGTACATTTTAATTTTTACAGACTAATTCCAATATATTTAGCGAAAAACCTGTGTGCTCAAAATGCTAACTATACCCCTAGATAAATACCTTAAGGGGTCTAGTTTTCGAAATGGGGTAGTTTATGGGCAGTTTCTATCGTTCTGGCAGCTCAAAGCTTCTCAGTGGGGCCTAAAACATTTTCAAGCAAAATATGAGTCCTGAAAGCCTCCGGGTGCTCCCTTCCTTTGGGGCCCTGCCGTGTGTCCAAACAACGCATTAGGGCCACAATGTGGGTATTTTTGAAAACAGGAGAAAGAGGGTGATAGATTTTGGGGTGGGTTTTTTCATTTTCATGTTCGCTTTACAAAGAAATCGGTCTTCAAACAAATACTTTTATGAAAAAAGTGAATTTTTTTTTTTTTTCACCTGATATGCATTAAATTTAGCAAAAAACTGTGGGGTCAAAATACTTACTATACCCCTAAATAAATACCTTATGGGGTCTAGTTTTCTAAATGGGGTAGTTTATGGGGAGTTTCTATCGTTCTGGCAGCTCAAAGCTTCTCCAAATGTACAGTGGGGCCTAAAACATTTTCAAGCAAAATATGAGTCCTGAAAGCCTCCGGTTGCTCCCTTCCTTTTGGGCCCTGCCGTGTGTCCAGGCAGCGCATTAGGGCCACAATGTGGGTATTTTTGAAAACAGGAGAAAAAGGGTGATAGATTTTGGGGTGTGTTTCTTCAGTTTCATGGTCGCTTTACAAAGAAATTGGTCTTCAAACTGATACTTTTATGAAAAAAAAGTGAAATTATTATTTTTTTCCACCTGCTATGTATTCCATTTAGCAAAAAACTGTGGGGTCAAAATACTTACTATACCCCTAGGTAAATACCTTAAGGGGTCTAGTTTTCTAAATGGGGTCATTTGTGGGGGTTTCCATCACTCTGAGACCTATGAGCCTCTGAAAACCTGGCTTGGTGCAGGAAAACAAAATGTACTTCAAAATGTATAAAATGATTATTCAATTTGTAAGTCCTCTAAATTGCTGAAAATGTATTTTATTTTTTCAAAAGTGCTGCCAAAATAGAGTAAAGAGATAGAAATATATATTTAATTAAAAAAATTGTATAGTATGTGTGTACATATGTGACATATTGCAGTTAAAAATAAGAGAAAATGGTAATTTTTACAAAATTTCTTCCATTTTTCTATTTTTTAATTAATTTCCGCAAATTGTATCAGTCTACTTTTACCACTAAAATAAAGTACAACATGTGACGAAAAAACAATGTCAGAATTACTTGGATATTCAAAACTTTCACAGTTATTCTCTGATAAAGTCACACATACCAGATTTGACAAATCTGGCTTGGTCATTAAGGTACAAACATGCCCGGTCATTAAGGAGTTAATTAAGTGCAGATATTCTCAATTGAAATGACTAGGAGTCACGGAAACGTCCAAGTGCTTCAGATTGGAGGGGCCCTGTGGCCAACTCTCCACTGATCAGTTTTATAACATGTCTAATTGATGTACCGTACAAGTAATTTTCAAGGCCAAGTAATTTACAATTGTAAATTACTGTAAATCTTTTCCTTTTAACCCCTTAAGGACACAGCCTGTTTTGGCCTTAAGGACACAGCCTATTTTTGCAAATCTGACATGTGTCACTTTATGTGGTAATAACTCCGGAATGCTTTTGCCTATCCAAGCGATTCTGAGACTGTTTTCTCGTGACATGTTGTACTTTATGATACTGAAAAAATTTAGTCGTTAAATTCAATATTTATTTGTAAAAAACACCAAAATTTAGAGAGAATTTGCAAAAATCTGCATTTTTCTAAATTGTAATGTATCTGCTTGTAAAACAGATCGTAATACCACACAAAATATTTACTAGTTAACATTTCCCATATGTCTACTTTATGTTTGCATCATTTTTTGAACGTGCTTTTATTTTTCTATGACGTCACAAGGCTTAGAACTTTAGCTGCAATTTCAAGAAAATTTCAAAAGGCTATTTTTTCAGGGACCAGTTCAGTTCTGAAGTGGCTTTGAGGGCCTTATATGTTAGAAACCCCCTATAAAACACCACATTTTAAAAACTGCACCCCTCAAAGTATTCAAAACCACATTCAGAATTTTTTTTTAACCCTTTAGGCATTTCACAGGAAATAAAGCAAAGTAGAGGTGAAATTTACAAATTTCAATTTTTTTTTACTAAATTAATTTGTAATACAGTTTTTTCTGTAACACAGAAGGTTTTACCCAAGAAATGCAACTCAATATTTATTGCCCAGATTCTGCAGTTTTTAGAAATATCCCACATGTGGCCCTAGTGCGGTAATGGACTGAAATACCGGCCTCAGAAGCAAAGGAGCACCTGGTGGATTTTGGGGCCTCTATTTTATTAGAATATATTTTAGGCACCATGTCAGGTTTGAAGAGGTCTTGTGGTGCCAAAACAGTGGAAACCCCCCAAAAGTGACCTCATTTTGGAAACTACACCCCTCAAGGAATTTTTCAAGAGGTATAGTTAGCATTTTTAGCCCACGGGTTTTTTGCTAAATTTATTGGAACTGGTCTGTGAAAATGAAAATCTACTTTTTTTCTGAAAAAACATACGATGTTTTAGATTTTACAAGGAATAAAGGAGAAAAAGCACCCAAACATTTGTAAAGCAATGTCTCCCGATTACGGCAATATCCCATATGTGGTAATAAACTGCTGTTTGGACCCACGGCAGGGCTCAGAAGGGAACGAGGGCCATTTGGATTTTGGAGCGCAGATTTTGCTGCATTGGTTTTCGGTGCCATGTCGTGTTTGCAAAGCCCTGGAGGGACCATAACAGTGGAAACTCCCCAAAAGTGACCCCATTTTGGAAACTACACCCCTCAAGGAATTTTTCTAGGGATATAGTTAGCATTTTGACCCTACACGGTTTTTGCTGAACTTATGGGAATTATGCCGTGAAATTGAAAATCTAAATTTTTTTCTAATAAAAATATAGTTTTAGCTCAGATTTTTTCATTTTTACAATAGATAAAAGGAAAAAAAAACACCCCAATATTTGTAAAGCAAACTCTTCTGAGCACAGCAATACCCCATATGTGGTAATAAACTGCTGTTTGGACACTCGGCAAGGCTTAGAAAGGACGGAGCGCCATTTGACTTTTGGAGTTCAAGTTTTGCTGGAATGGTTTGTGGCCCCATGTCACATTTGCAAAGCCACTGAGGGGCCAAAATAGTGCAAACTCGGCAAAAGTGACCCCATTTGGGAAACTATACCCCTCGTGGAATTTATCTAGCGGTATAGTGAGCATTTTGACCCCACAGTTTTTTTGCTGAATTATTGGAATTATGCAGTGAAAATGAAAATCTACATTCTTTCCACTAAAATGTTGAATTTTTTTCATTTTCACAAGGAATAAAGGAGAAAAAGCGCCCCAACAATTGTAAACCAATTTCTCCCGAGTACGGTAATACCCCACATGTGGTCATAAACTGCTGCTTGGATACACCGCAGGGCTCAGAATGGCAGGAGTGCTACTTGGCATGTAGATTTTAGTTGATTGTTTTTTGGGCGCCATGTCGCATTTGCAGAGCCCTTGAGGTACCCGTACAGTAGAAACCCCTGAGATGTGACTCCATTTTGGAAACTATACCCCTCAGGGTAATCATCTAGGGGTGTAGTGCGTATTTTGATCCCACAGGTGTTTCATAGATTGTATTCGAATGAGGCAGTATGAAAATGAAAAATTATTTTTTTTCCCCAAAAATATGTAGTTTTGCACCCAATTTTTTTTCCACAAGGGGTAATATTAGAAAAAAACCACACATAATTTGTTACCCAATTTCTCCCGAGTACGGCAATACCCCATGTGTGGCCCTAAACTGCTGTTTGGGCACATGGCAGAGCTCAAAATGGAAGGAGTGCCATGTGGCTTTTAGAGCACAGATTTTGCTGGACTGGTGTAGGGGCGCCATGTCGCATTTGCAGAGCTCCCTTAGGTACCAGAGTAGAGTGTAAAACCCTGAGAAGTGACCCCATTTTGTAAACTACACCCCTCAAGGCATTTATCATTTGCCTGGATATATGACAGGGCTTAGGCGTGAAAGGCGCATGTGAGAGCTATTTTGGTGATTTTCGCAGCATTAGCCCACAATGGCAGGGCTCTGGGGACAAATAGTAAAACAAACCCTCAAGTAGTGACCCCCATTTTGGAAACTGCACCCCTGAAGGCATTTTATTAACGGGTGTAGTGAGCATTTTGACCACACAGGGTTTTTTTTTTCTATAATAAATGAATGCTCAGTGGATGGTGCAAAGTGAAAATTGCAAATTTCCACAGGTATATGCCATTTTAGCGCACAATATTTTGTGCCCAGTTCATGCCACTGAAGACAAATACCTCAAACTGTTAAGCGGGTTCTCCCGGGTATGGCGATGCCATATATGTGGACGTAAACTGCCCGTTGGGCACGCTGTGGGGCTCAGTAGGGAGAGGCGCCATTTGGCTTTTGGAGCGCAGATTTTGCTTAGTGGCAGTTTTGTTTGGGGTTTTGCTGGTATTTCAGTTTATGATGTGGGGGCATATGTAATCTGTGCGGGGTACATCAGGGTATAATAAGAGGGTGTAATAATGGGGTAAATAAATAATAATCCGCAGATATGTGGCCGGTGTCACACTGATAAATGGTGCCAGATCTTACCCGCAAATGTACACTCTGCACATTTTGCATCACCATATTCTGAGAGCCAGAACTTTTTTGTTTTCACCACCGGAGCCGTGTGAGGGCTTATTTGTTGCGGGACAATCTGTCATTTTCATTGGTACCATTTTGGGGTACATGCGATTTTTTTGATCACTTTGTATTTAATTTTTTTGGCAAGCAAGGTGACCAAAAACCTGCAATTCTGATGTTTTTTATAAAAAAAAATTTACGGCGTTCGCCATGCGCTATGAATGACAATTTTACGTTATTCTGCGGGTCGGTACGATTACGGTGATACCAGATGTATATAGTTTCTCTTATGCTTTGCAGCGTCTGCACGATAAAATCACTTGTTTCAAATTTATTTTTTGTGTCACCAGATTCTGAGAGCCTTAACTTTTTTATTTTTCCGTCAAAAAAGCTGCGGGGGGGGGGGCTTGTTTTTTGCGGGACGGGCTTCAGTTTTTAATGGTATCATTTTGGGGTACATGCAACTTTTAGATCCCTTTTTTTATTCTGTTTTGCGAGGGGTTGTGACTAACAAACAGCGATTCTGGAATCGTGTTCACCGTACGGGTAAAATAGCATGATATTTTTATAGTTGGGGTCATTACGGACGCGGTGATACCACATATGTGTACTTTTTTTTATGCTTTTCTGTTTTTCCTATAATAAAAGACTTATTATAGGAAAAAAGGCTGTTAGTGTTTTTTGCAACTTATTTTTTTCATGAAACTTATTTTTTTTAACTTTTTTACAACATTTTTATTAACTTGTTTTACCTTTTTTTTTGTGTCCCACTAGGGAACTTGAAGGCATGAAGCCCTGATCGCTATTCTAATACACTGCACTACCTACATAGTGCAGTGTATTAGAGCTGTCAGCTATTCACTGACAGCAAGCCTACTAGGCTTCGCCTCCCGGCGGGGCCAAATAGGCTTCCGTACTAGGAAGCGATTGTTAGACTACGGTTGCCATAGCAACCATCGGAACACCCGCGTGTGTCGATGGTTGTCATTAGCAACCATAGCGTGCGATCTAATCACTTAGATGCAGCGATAGCTGCATCTAAGGGGTTAATCGGCCGGATCGGAGCCTAGCTCCGGTCCTGGCCGTTAGAGCACGATGTCAGCTGTGACAAACAGCTGACACCCGCGCCCGTGGCAACCATCGTGGTTGCCGACAGGCTACAAGACACTTCGATGCATCGATCGCGTTGATCGATGCATCGAAGGGGTTAATCGGCCCGATCGGAGCCTAGCTCCGGTCCTGGCCGTTGCAGAGGGATGCCGGACATCTGATTACCGGCGGTGATAGCGCTGGCTCAAGCTGAGCCAGCGCCATCACATACCTTACGTCATGGAGCTGTGATTGGTCAGTCTGCTTTGACTGACCAATCACAGCGATCGCCGGCAGGAGACCGCTGTGAATGGTCCCCTGCCGTCTTACTGTGCCGATCAACTGTCATGAACAGTTGACGGCACAGTTCTGTCACCTTGTCATTTGACAGGGTGACAGTTTTTAGCCAGGACGCACCGGTACGTCCCTGTGCCTTAAAGCACTTCAATGCAGGACGTACCGGTACGTCCTGGTGCGCTAAGGGGTTAAACATTGACAATTGTTTCTTAGAACGAGGTTCAAGCCACAACAAACCTCAGTGTCCCTATTTGCAGTATGCTTTGTTTACATTTAGCTTCTACCACTTGCACCATCGCATCAGATTTGGACAATACATTCAGCGTATATGTAACTTGGGAAATCTACATCTAACATGATCAGAGAGATCGGCCTGCCCAAAGAGCATACATTTGTTAATACCCCACTATACTTTTTTTCCAACTGTATTTAAAGAGGCTCTGTCACCAGATTATAAGTGTCCTATCTCCTGGGCGTGTTTTTACTTTTTACCAACTGGGTGTTGTACAGAGGAGTGTATGACGCTGACCAATCAGTGACCAATCAGCGTCATACATTTCTCAGTGTTCCAGCCCAGCATGATCAACAGCACAGTGTGATTGTGCAGTGAAAGAAGCTGGGCTGGAACAATGAGAAGTGTATGACGCTGATTGGTCACTGATTGGTAAATAGTAAAAAAAGAATCCTTTGTTATCTTAGGAGATAAAAGCTATCAGAGGTGTCGTAGCAGTGACTTATTTCTCTCTCCATATTTAGGGATGTTCCGTTCTGTATCACCATTTTAATAAAGTGACATCAGGGTTTACAGCCATATTGGTTGTAATTTTTTAATTAGGTTCTCAGCGAATGATGATAAAATGTCACTTTGTTATTGATGGATTTAAAATCTTTGTGAGTCTTCCTGTGTGAATCTTCTTACAGTTCAAAAATAATGGTATGTAAATTTATTATATATTTAAAATAATATATAAGGCGATGTGAAGCAAGTCAGAAATAGCAAGTTATTATTATACATTTTCCCACATTTGGACATACTATGAAGTCCTAATTACATTCTTCTGGTGGTCTTCCGATCACTGCTGGAAGCGGTTGTGATTGACAGCCGGACTCCTGCTGTAATAGCCAAGATCAGAGACACCTCCTATCGTGGACGCTTAACTTCTTAAATGAGGCATTCAATTGAGACTGCAGCACATAAACAGTTTAAAGCTGGGTTCACACGACCTATTTTCAGGCGTAAACGAGGCGTATTATGCCTCGTTTTACATCTGAAAATAGGGCTACAATTAGTCGGCAAACATCTGCCCATTCATTTGAATGGGTTTGCCGACGTATTGTGCAGACGACCTGTAATTTACGCGTCGTCGTTTGACAGCTGTCAAACGACGACGCGTAAATTGACTGCCTCGGCAAAGAAGTGCAGGGCACTTCTTTGCCACGTAATTTGAGCCGTTCTTCATTGAACTCAATGAAGAGCAGCTCAAGATATACGAGCATCACAGACGCCTCGTATATTACGAGGAGGAGCATTTACGGCTGAAACGACGCAGCTGTTTTCTTCTGAAAACAGGCTGTCATTTCAGCCGTAAAAGCCAGCTAGCGTGTGAACATACCCTAACAGAGCGGGCTACCTCTGTCAGCCCATCAGAGCCCTATCGATGCTATTGCATCCTGGCTGCTTTACCCTTTATAATAGCGACTGGAGCACCTAGTCAGTTTGACACCTCTGTCAACTCAACAAGCCCTCATGCAGTTACGTTGATGGAAAAATAAAAATAAAAGTCATGGCTCTTAGAATGTAGACGGGCCTGTTCACATTAGCGTTAGGTTCCATCAGACTAACCCACCAATGGAAAGGCAAACTGAAACCATAGCTTTCAGTTGACTGCACTATGGTTTCCGCCAAAAAAGCAGAAACCTTACGGAAATCAATGGTAATGCCAACGGAAGCTATTGTTTCTGTTTGCCTTTCCGTTGATGGGTTTCTCCGATGGAAAGGTCTGACGGAACCCATTAACGGAACCTAAAGCTGAAGTAGAAAACGAAAAAAAAACCAAAAAAACACTATACATATTTGATATTGCTGTAATCGTGTAAACATCTTATATATATTTTCGAGTGTTTGTTTGAAGCCCGATTTTTCATTGGTTTAAAATCAGGGAATAGCTATTTTTGATTGGACATTGAACAAAGTTTGCCTCCTTTTGCAATTTTTGATTAAGTGGCAGGAATACACCTTCAAAGTCCCTGTTTTTCCCATGGGCAACTATATGTTGCTTGCTCCAGAGTCGGCACTGGAAAGAATCTCTACATCTTGGCACCGGATCAAAAGACAAAAAACATTGTTTACAAGAAAGTGTTGGAATAGAATCATGCAGTCCTAAATCAACACTATATAAATCTTTAATGAATAGATTACTTCATTTCATTTATGCTTCCAAAACCATTATTTACACTCTCTAGCAATTAAATTCATATCGAGAGGTAGCAATTCAATTCATACTGAGAGGTATTTAAATAGTGAGCTTTTACTCTATCTATACCGTAAGTCAACCTCCCGAGAAACGGCGGGTATAAAAGCTAGTGTCAAATAAAGCTAAAATGTTATTTATTCCGCAAGGTAAAAGGCATAAAAAATCCCCCTAAAAGATGGATAAAATTTTTTTATAAAATCACAAAGCTATGTTGATAGTATGCTTCCTGAAGACCCAAAAAAGACCACGGCTGGGTTAACGTGCACATTTTCAGAATATCATGTTCCAAGCTATATATTATGTAGTAAACTTATGTATTGAATGAAAGTACTGAGGAGCAAGTAACCATAAAATAAGAATATAAAGAAACTTGATAAAGAACCATTTAATTTCACTCGTTCGCATGATTGTAAGTGGATATAAATGCTCCTAGAAACAATGGAAGAAGCAAGTGATTGTAATAGTAGTAAAACTTTTGTCTCAGACCTTATAAAACGGAAAGCCATGAATGAACAAAACATCCATCCGAGGCAAGAAGTCGACAATGCATAAAAGAGGCAAATGGGGAAACTATAAGGCCTTATTCAGACCAGCGTAATATACGCCATGTGCTGTCCGTTAAAAAGAAATGCAAAAGAAAAATGCAATTCAATGGGGTTATTCACACAACCGTGGTTTTTCACACAGCGTGTCTCCGTTGCGTGAAACTCACTGCACGTCCTATTTTGAACAGTTTTTGTGGACCACGTCGTCCATTGAAGTCAATGGGTGCGTGAAAAACACGCACAGCACACGGAAGACATTTGTGTGCTGTCCATGTTTTTCACGCACCAGTTGCTAAAGAAACGATAAGAAAAAAAAGAAAACAGGAACACGGATGAGACACAGAAAGCACACGGATACCACACAGAAACTGAAACAAATGAAATACAAAGTGGTTTTTTTTGTGGACGCAAAACGTACACGCTCGTCTGAATAAGGCGTAATGTGCATTTCTCTTCGATGTATGGTACTCACATTTTTCCATTTGTCATCAGGAGACTGCTGCATAAGATTTGTATCAGATATTGCAGATGGCTGTAATGTATCCTTAGGAGGGAGAAATGAAAGCCATTAATATTAATCTATACTTATTCTACAAACATGGTAGTAAAAAAAAAACAACGAAATATTGCCAAAACGACTAAATGCTTCCTAGCCCACTCTGGTCCAGAACAAGGCTTCTCAAACTGTAAGGTGTCTCCCGGTTGTTGGCGAGATGCAGCCATGGCGTCAGTGTTAACAGAAGCTGCACAGGCCTTATAGTTGCATCTGCATCATTCATTGGATGGACAAAATAATTACATTTTGAGCTTATTTTAATGTTCTACGGAGTCCAGGAGACAAATTTTATAATAAATTGGAGGTAATAAAAATGTTGGCATAGACTTTGATCAATGGAGAGGTCCAGGAATCACCATGTTCTGGCTAGTGAGACCCAAGAGAAAAAGATTGAAAAGGCCCTGGTCTAAAAGGACCCAGGGATCGCCTTGTCACAATAAATACTTATTTTTTTGACTACTTAACCCTAGATATTGTAGATAACTGCAAGTAATCTTGAATTTTCAGGTTTAGACAGGAGCTAAATTATATATAAAGGGAATTCACACAATGTAATGAACTTTTCTACTGTAGATGCAAAAAGTGTCTAAATATGTATCATAAATTTGACATTACGATTAGGGCTACATCATAACATTTGTCCTCTGCAGCCCCACTGGCCACATTTAATAGAATGTTTCCATAGCAATTGCAAATGATACAATGGATAATTGATGCAATTCTACAGTGTCCTATTGCATCATACCATTTTTACATAGTACAAATGTTTACAAATACCTAAAAAAGATTTTAAAAAAAAAAAAGAAAAGAAGTTTCATGGTGCAGTAGAACCTAATATAGTAATATGGATAGATGCAAAAAACAGATTTAGGGTCTATTCACACTGAGCTTTTAAGGTGCTGATTTTGACAGTGAAACAGCCAAAATTGCTCCCCGTTGATTTCAACAGAGGCAGAGACGATTTTTCTCTGGGGCGTCTTTTAACCACAGACGGGGAAAAAAAGTGTGATGTCCTTTCTCGCAGAGGTTTCCTTCTCTGACCTCCCATTGAAATAAATGTGAGGCAGGAATTTTGAACTACCTGTGCTTTTTCCCCAGTGTTTTTTGCCCACGATCCTTGCATTAGATTCAA
This sequence comes from Rhinoderma darwinii, assembly GCF_050947455.1. Classification (NCBI taxonomy): domain Eukaryota; kingdom Metazoa; phylum Chordata; class Amphibia; order Anura; family Rhinodermatidae; genus Rhinoderma; species Rhinoderma darwinii. The sequence goes on along the minus strand of NC_134691.1, from coordinate 130,488,925 downwards.
TGGCCACCAGAAAAAAAAAATGTAGCGGAAAAAAAAAAACCGTAGGCAGTTCAAAATCTTCCTCACTATTTCCTGAAGGAATTCTGAGACAGTTTTTTTCCGCCTGTGTTAACTAGGCCTTAGGCTGGGTTCACACGACCATGTTACGTCCGTAATGTACGGAACGTATTTCGGCCGGAAGACCCGGACCGAACAGAGTGCAGGGGGCCGGGCTCCTAGAATCATAGTTATGTACGATGCTAGGAGTCCCTGCCTCTCCGTGGAAATACTGTCCCGTACTGTAATCATGATTACAGTACGGGACAGTTGTCCGGCAGCGTGGCAGGGACTCCTAGCATCGTACATAACTATGACGCTAGGAGCCCGGCCCCCTGCACTGTGTTCGGTCCGGGTCTTCCGGCCGAAATACGTTCCGTACATTACGGACGTAACATGGTCGTGTGAACCCAGCCTTAGGGTAGGCTCACACGGGTATGTTTGAGGCAGAAAAATACGATACTGATTTAAAGAGAAAACAGTCTCTGAATCCAGGCCTTTTTTTAAAGCATTTTTGGCGTTTGCTAGCGTATTTTGAAAATTATCTTGAGGCTTGTTTTCAAAGCTTTTTTTTATATTGGGAAAGGAAAATCAGCTCCAAAAGCGCCTCAAGTAGTGAAATGCTATTTATTTTTACGAGACATATTTGAATACAGCGGCGTAAAAATACGCCTCATCTGAACGACACATCATATTTCCTTTTGAATTCAATGGGAGCGGTTTCTAGGCGTATTGCAATTTAGAGACATATTACGAGGCATTTTGTTCCTCTAAATACGCATGCAATTTGCCCATGTGAACATACCCTTAGATCTGCATTCACATGAACATGCACAACTTTCACATGTAGGTGAGATGTTTTCATCACAGAGAAGGTCTGCCTCTGGGTCAAACCCAGGGACAGGACCATACTTGAAGGCAATAGAGAAGGCAGAAATAATGGAGGCTAAGAGATATATTGAGGTAATATATAAGGCTTTTTGGGGTTGATCTAACCCCTTCCTCAGGTACATGTACCATGTCTATTTTTCCTGCCTTCTATATTGCCTTTCTACAAACGGATGTGATAATGTTTTTGCTATGGTAAGATGAGATGTTTCTATATAACCATACCTTGCATGATTCCGTGCATTACTCACCTTGCCCAGAACCACAGAAAGGACATATAGTTGCTTAAAAAGTATAATTATATATATATATATATATATATATATATATATATATATATATATATATACATACATACATATACATACATACACACATACACACACACATATATACAGTGAAGGAAATAAGTATTTGATCCCTTGTTGATTTTGTAAGTTTGCCCACTGTCAAAGTCATGAACAGTCTAGAATTTTTAGGCTAGGTTAATTTTACCAGTGAGAGATAGATTATATTTAAAAAAAAAACAGAAAATCACATTGTCAAAATTATATATATTTATTTGCATTGTGCACAGAGAAATAAGTATTTGATCCCTTTGGCAAACAAGACTTAATACTTGGTGGCAAAACCCTTGTTGGCAAGCACAGCAGTCAGACGTTTTTTGTAGTTTATGATGAGGTTTGCACACATGATAGATGGAATTTTGGCCCACTCCTCTTTGCAGATCTTAATGATTTACAGATGATTTCGAGGCTGTCGCTTGGCAACTCGGATCTTCAGCTCCCTCCATAAGTTTTCGATGGGATTAAGGTCTGGAGACTGGCTAGGCCACTCCATGACCTTAATGTGCTTCTTTTTGAGCCACTCCTTTGTTGCCTTGGCTGTATGTTTCGGGTCATTGTCGTGCTGGAAGACCCAGCCACGAGCCATTTTTAATGTCCTGGTGGAGGGAAGGAGGTTGTCACTCAGGATTTGACGGTACATGGCTCCATCCATTCTCCCATTGATGCAGTGAAGTAGTCCTGTGCCCTTAGCAGAGAAACACCCCCAAAACATAATGTTTCCACCTCCATGCTTGACAGTGGGGACGGTGTTCTTTGGGTCATAGGCAGTATTTCTCTTCCTCCAAACACGGCGAGTTGAGTTAATGCTAAAGAGCTCGATTTTAGTCTCATCTGACCACAGCACCTTCTCCCAATCACTCTCAGAATCATCCAGATGTTCATTTGCAAACTTCAGACGGGCCTGTACATGTGCCTTCTTGAGCAGGGGGACCTTGCGGGCACTGCAGGATTTTAATCCATTACGGCGTAATGTGTTACCAATGGTTTTCTTGGTGACTGTGGTCCCAGCTGCCTTGAGATCATTAACAAGTTCCCCCCGTGTAGTTTTCGGCTGAGCTCTCACCTTCCTCAGGATAAAGGATACCCCACAAGGTGAGATTTTGCCTGGAGCCCCAGATCGATGTCGATTGACAGTCATTTTGTATGTCTTCCATTTTCTTACTATTGCACCAACAGTTGTCTCCTTCTCACCCAGCGTCTTACTTATGGTTTTGTAGCCCATTCCAGCCTTGTGCAGGTCTATGATCTTGTCCCTGACATCCTTAGAAAGCTCTTTGGTCTTGCCCATGTTGTAGAGGTTAGAGTCAGACTGATTTATTGAGTCTGTGGACAGGAGTCTTTTATACAGGTGACCATGTAAGACAGCTGTCTTTAATGCAGGAACCAAGTTGATTTGGAGCGTGTAACTGGTCTAGAGGAGGCTGAACTCTTAATGGTTGGTAGGGGATCAAATACTTATTTTTCAGTGCACAATGCAAATAAATATATATAATTTTGACTATGTGATTTTCTGTTTTTTTTTGTTTTTTTATATATAATCTATCTCTCACTGTTAAAATTAACCTAGCCTAAAAATTCTAGACTGTTCATGTCTTTGACAGTGGGCAAACTTACAAAATCAGCAAGGGATCAAATACTTATTTCCTTCACTGCATATGTGTATATATATATATATATATATATATATATATATATATATATAAAAACACAAACTGTGCAAAAGTCAGTACCCATGAAGAAGAATTGATCACAACCATTTAAAGGAGTTGTCCCAGAATCGACAATTATCACCTATCCACAGGATAGGTGATAATTGTCTGATTGATGGGGGGCCCCCTCCGCTCGGACCCCCACCATTCGCAAGAACAGGGCTCCTGAACCCCCAGATCCTCCTCACTGCAGCCCCTGCGGTGAGGAGGGGCTTGAATGGGGCATGTGCCCGACGACACTCCATTCAATGTCTATAGTACGTATGGAAAACAAACTCTGTACTCGGCTGTTTCCATCATTCCCATAGACTTTGAATGGAGCGGCGGTGGAGCATGTGTGCTACCGCGCCATTCAAAGTCCACCTTACTGAAGTCAAGCAGTTCAAAGAGTTCAGAACCACCGTTTTTTTGATCGGTGGGGGTACCAGTAGTGGGGCTTCCAGCGATCAGATAATTATCACCTATCCTGCAGACAGGCGATATTTGTTGATTCTGGGAATACCATATCAATATACGGTATTTACCTGTGAAGTTGCTCCAGTAGACGGTGGTGCAGCCTGGGATACCAACACATGCATTTTACTAATGTGAGTATTGAGGCTGCCAAGGCTTTTAAACACGCAGCTACAATCTGTGCAGTGATATGTAGCTCCATCCTTCACCTTAAATATGAATGAAAAAAAGCAACAGAATGTCAAGTCAGTGGGATACATAGATGACAGCTGTGTTCATGCGGATAGATTTTTTTCATGAAGAATGGCACATATTTTACTGAACACGCACCAAGTTCTCAAAACTGTTGCAATATTAATTTGGTATGAGTAGTGTTTGGAGAATGCTCAGCGAGACTCCAAATTTTAAATGAATGTCGTAACATCCCTACAAATATCTGTCCATTTTACAAATGCACGACTGGTCTGAAATGTGAATGTCCGCCATTTTATTTTTAATCTAAATTCAGCGCCGTTTAATTCTATAATATATCTATAGCTAAAAATTTCCTTGCTTTACAGTGTCACAAAGGGGTTGTTTCAACTGGAAAATGCTCTCCTTAAATGAATGCTGCACTGGCAATCTGCTGAGTATTGCAGGTCCGAGTGCAGAAACCCCCGGATATCAGCTGAAAGGGAAAGCTGTGGGCAGCCACAGATTTACCACGCAACATTAAATAAATGGATGAACCATGTAATGCATTGCCGCACCAAGTCTGCAGGGGGGGAGTGACTCATTCTAGTGGCACTCCATTCTGGAAGATAGTGGGGAGTCCCCTGTTCATCATCAAAACAATCTCTTTAAATTTTAGTTGTCTGCAGCCACCACTAGGGGGAGGTTACTGCATACAGATTTATTATTGCATTTAATGGGAGCTGTATAAATCAACCTTTAGCAAACTCCTAGCGGTGATTCCAGGCAGCCTGAATTTTATCATATAACTCTATGGCTTATGTTAAGAGAAGCAGGGGATTTGGAGCTCTGTGTCAGAAAAGAGCTCAGATCCCTATAAAGATATATTACAAAATTAACCAGAACAGCATTTTGGATCTAAAAGTAAAATGGTGTTAAAAAGGCGAAATTCAAAAGAATTATGAGGTCATAAATATTGATTGATTAAATGATATTTACTCTAATAAAAGGAGAATTGTGAATTTAATGTAAAAGCAAACATAGTAACTTATTCTGATCTGACCACGGTGTGTTGTGCTCACATTATTGAATGCTGAATGTATGTATGACTTAATCGTAACTGAAATTTGGGTTCTCAGATTTTCCACCTTTATCATAGTCTATTATACTTTATTTACTAGAATCCAGACACCCACACTAAATCTGCAATTGAAAATGTGACAATGTGTTTAAGACCTCCCTGTACCGTGATTTAGATATATATCAATGGGAAAATAGACACCACAAAGACTGAACTGCTGCAGGGGTGTACAGAAGAGAAAAGGGCAGCAGAATGATTAACACTTCACAATTCATAAGCCATTATTCCGATCATTTCCTGCTGACACTTGTCAGATCAGTCTGAAAATAGACAGTAACTGGATGGTTGTGTATTTACCTCTGAATGAACCCGCTGTATGTGAGACTGGAGATTGCCTTTCTGAGAAAAGGCAGCTGGACAAAAAGCACAGGCATGAGGCTTCTCCCCTGTGTGCTTAACCATGTGGGTGGCCAGCGCCCCCTTTTGGTTAAAAGCTTTTCCACACAGATTACATTTGAAGGGTCTTTCGCCTGAATTAAAAAAAACAAAAAAAAACAAATACAATTTCCTTTATGAACAGTGAAGGGTAATCTGTATAACAGGATAAAAAAAAACATATAGACTGCTTTATAGGTATGTTCAGCTATGAAAAACAGTTCAAAGTTTACATCTATAAAGTATGTATATTACAAAGTATCAGCACATCGAATGCTAACACTTCGTAACATACATTGGCTTCAATTTCTGTCACTGGAGAGAGGGACAATGTAGGTCCGTAATTGTGACCCGCTGCAAATATGAGTCTGTTTCAATGGAACTCAATGGTCCATGAAGCGGTTCTGATCTGACAGCTCCCTGCTCCTCCATTCAAATGTCCCTGCTCCTCCATTCAAGTGTTAGCACTTCATGTCAGGCCTGATTCGTTCCCCTATACAATAGGACATTTAAAGAGAAGATTTCCTAGCATTTACAATCCTAGAGGAGCATTTCCCAGGTTTAAGTGCAGCAGGCTAGCACATTATTATAGCAGCGGTCTACATTTTTCGATTTTGAAGCTACTTTTTCATAATTCATACATCTTTCTCATCATAGAAAGTTTTGTTAAAAGCCAAAATCAAGATCAATTTTTATGCTATCCAGAAAGCCTTGAGCTCTCGAAATGTCTTTTTTTACGTACATGTATTATTAGGGAGGCATCTCAATCTTTTAGCACCCAGATGGAACATACCGACCGCTTACATCACTTGTGTAAATGTCAGTCTTTTGGCGCAATGCACTTGTATATACTGCAGGAATTGAGCTTCATGCATTGCACAAAATTTAGGGAGATATTAGGGGTTGTCTCATCAAAACAACCAATGTCCATATAACCTCTTACATAGCGGTTCAGCCAACAGCTGTTCCTCCCGACTCCCCCGTACCAAGTGTGCAAGTGTTTTCAAAAGGAAGAGAAGGGAGCGGAGTCTGGCATCTCCTTATAAACAAAAGGATCGGGAATGTCGAAATTTAACAGCCCGATCCTTCTCTTTCCCCACATCTGCAGTCGGAGAGTTGGGACGCCGCCATACACATTCGATGGTCGGCGGGTCTCGCTGAAATCAGGGGGTTCGGCCGACAAGCATCTAATGTGTATGGCCACTCTAATACTACATTTTGGCCTCCAGTGACCGGTCATTGCAGCGAAATCTGAACTCGGAGCTGAACCTTTAGTGATCAGCTGATGACCAGGGTGGTTGTTTTTAGACAAGGGATTTTCTTGATAAGACAATTAATTTAGCTACCAAACAAGGCTCAATGATAAATAGAAGAATTGCTTTGCCAATTTTACTTAGCCGGTATGCTCTAGGTGATCGGGGGAGTCATTTCATGTCTTTGATAGCTCTACTCAATCAGAATTGCTATGTTACTGTTCCTTTCATCTATAAGGGGAAGACAGAATTGAAATCTGAGTGGCATACTAGCGACTGACAGACCATTTAGGAATATCTTGTCATGTGGCATTGGACGCTATGTTGACTCATTTGTTGTAATAAAACTTAGTTTTATACATTTCATTCCACATTTTTCAATGAGAGCAGTTTTTGAACTGCACATACTAGCGGAGCCCAAGATACAGTATCTCATGTCCTGATAGTTTGCTGTAGAAAACACGTATTATCCTGAAATCCAGATTGTTGGCTTAGAAATGTTGAAACACACTAAGAAAAGTACCCCCCACTCAAACAGCCGACATCAAAGTACCCACAAGGCCATGATCATACACTAACTACACTGCCTATTAATCGCACAGCTTAAGGACAGTGCGAAGACCCGCTAGAGACATGGCATACACCCCTACGGTAAACATACCACAGGTAGAGAGGATTGACAGCAAACATAAATCAGGAAAATAGGGAGGAATTGATCAATTATATTAGAAAGTTGTATAACTTTCCAGAGGAAAACTTTATCCTTCTCCCCTCTCAGGGATCCATTAGTGCACAACTGATAAATGAAAGTGTGATGTGTGAATCCAGCCTCAAGGACATGAGCAAAGGTTTTAGTTTTCACTACTACTTGCCGTGGAGAATTAGGAAACAATATAAATATTGAATTAACACAAAAAAGGTCTACATGGACAAAATTTTGTATTCATTTTCAGACACTGACAAAATATTAGACAATATTCAATGGCTTGTAACACCCGCAAACTATGCAGAAGAGATATAAAATGTGTGATGTACAGAAAGATTTGCGATCAAAAGACTCTTTTATAATGATGAGAACGAAGGAACCAAAAACTCAGTATATTAGAACAAGGCAAACTTTCACGGGTGAAGGGGGACCTCTAGTGGCTGAAATGCATTTGCAGGAATAAAATGGCAGTATTAGAAAAAGTCACAGCAACATGATAGCCATAACAGACTGATGTACTGAGGCTGTAGTAAAGCATTTTCTCATTACGCAACAAGTTTTAATTACCATTACTTCAATAGAAGAGTTTATATCACAGCTAGGGTCTATACACCTATAGCCAGGCTGGGTCTTGTGTGAATGTTACTAGAAGGTCAACGCTCTGTTAGTAAGACATGGACTTATTTATGGGCTCGGTTTGGGTCCAAGTCATCAGAGATTTATTTGCTCACTATTTGGTTTCACGGTCAACTTGGAGAGTGATAAGCCTTGATGTCTTTATATTAGCGCCATAGCAGAATAGTGATCATAATAAAAGGGGTCATATATTATACAATAATGGATGGCATATATCGAAGCACAAAATATCTAGAGGGAACAGATTTAAAAATCTAGAATATTTACTTATACATGGTGTTCAAGTGTTTATCTCAGGGCCTGCTAATAGGTGGGAGTTTCTATCTATATAAGCGGATTTCTATGGATTGGGTATGTTTATAGGACATTATCCATACAGCGCTATCTGGGAGGGACTACATATAAAACAATCCTCCCCTGCAATACATTTCCAAAGATGACCACACACGAACAGAATATTTACCTCGACAACAAAGTATAATATCCTTAGATGTTTGAGAAGGTCATACGCTGAGTTATGGAAGGCTCCCCTCCCAACATATATGGGAGATGTACTCTGCCATACGTCTTTTTAGATCAAAAGGATGATTGGAGAACGGCACAAGAGATGAGAAACATTCCCTTAGAAAACTTGAAGTAATGTTCCCCCTCTACCTCGTGCCGTTCTCCAATCCTCCTTTTGATCTAAAAAGACGTATGGCAGAGCACATCTCCCATATATGTTGTAAAAGGGGCCTCAGCCTGCTATGCAAAAACCTCCTGAACTACTGAGGCTTCTACGTTTATCCCACATACTAATACGTTAAAGGGGTTTTCCGGTTTTATATAAATAAAGCTTAAATCACTAGTATAAATCAAAAGTTCCACAAATTCTAATATACATGTTTCAATGCCTGAGAATTATCAAGACCTTTGTTTGCGGTCAGTGAATGAGGACACTGAACAAAAATGAGGACACTGTTCAAACATTAAATAGGTAAAGCATATGCTCACCTTTGGACAACATTTTACAGTTTAAATATAAATTGAATCTACTTCGTGCAGCTCTTCTTCGGGTTTTCCGTTGTTTTGCTCCATCAAAGGAGCAGAAAAATGAAAAACTGGAGTCACCGGATCTGTCGCATTGATGGAAACCAATGGCGTCCAACGCAACTCATTGACTTTAACGGGTTCTGTCAGAGTCCCATCAAGGTGTCTGTCGTTTTGACAAACAAAATAGCACAGCATTTTGCCTGTCAAAAATGACAGAATGTGCGAAAGTGGCCCCTAATGGAGCCACCGATGCAGATGTGAACAGAGCCTAAGTTTGTAAATACATTGAATGACATAACTTGCTCTGATCCTAAGGTTAAAGGATCTATTATGGTCCAGAGCTACAATTCTGAGCTGAAGTCTCCCAGCATTCTCTGCAGAGTATGGCCTGTTAATTTGAATTCTGGAAAGTATCATCTTTACACCAGGCACTCTCCAGCAATCTGACGAAGGACTGAATTGTCCCACTGCATTATAGGAGCTGGGCTAAGTTGTTAGGGATATGTCTGACAACAAAGCTTGTCGACTGTTTCCAATAACAACCACAAGGATAGCGAATGCAGCTCTGGACTACAGAACAGTATGTATCAGGATCAGTACGAGATAATTAATGCAATGGATTTACGAAGTTACTCAACTTAAGTCGATTCATTCTATAGATATGTTTTAACATGATGTTCACAGGTGGACAGATACTAAATTGGAGTGACAGGCTCCATCTAAATTCTATAAAATGACATGAAAGCAGGGCAGAACAAATAACAATAAAACCCCCTCGCAGCTTAAAATCACAACTGACAATTTGTCATTTATTATACATTACGTATTGTAATTGCTAATACAGCAGACAATGTTAACAACAAGCTTGGATTTCCCTATCTGCGCCTTCTTTGTACACCATAGGAAATACTAGATTTCGATTGAACTGCTATCTGAATGCAGCAAATGAAGTCAATTTGCTTACCTGTGTGTATTCTAATGTGGCGTGTTAACTGACTTGGCTTCTGAAACGTTTTACCGCAGTGTGGACAGGAGTAGGAGAATCCACTTCTATCTATGTTTCTATTGTAAGATCTAGTACTTGTGACCCTGTAAATCATCAAGGGCAAAATGTGAACAATAGTGCAAGAAAAGCTGCAAGAAATGACATAGATGCAAAGTAATGAAACAATGGCCTCTCCACTGCTGACATTCAAGTACTCCAAGAATTCTGCAAGAGCAGTATTTTGTGTTCTTAAAAGTGATGTTCGGAATAAATTATTGATAAAGAAACTGATCCAGCTCTGAATGGCCTCAGCAGGAGATATTAATACTGCTGTTATAGCAAAGTAGCAAGACAGGAACTCGCACGAGTGATAGCTAGAGTTTCAACAGTCCGGGCTTTGTTG